>NC_132916.1:24101824-24401824 GCF_047675955.1 Chlorocebus sabaeus | reverse complement strand
TTTGGCTATTCAGGGAACTAAATTACATGAACTCTCGGCCCTTTTCCATGGGAAAAAAAACCCTGCACATTTATATTTTTTAATAACACTTCTCCATTCTTAGAATGGACGCCTTCACAGAAGTGATGGCCACCTTACTCCACCCCAGAGATAAAAGTATTCACATATTCATATTCATGATGGTTAAAGCCCAACGTTTATACATTTTCTCATTAATCGTTTCATAAAGCAAATATAAAATTGAACATTAAAATCTTACCGACAAGATGCTGGTTACTAGCTGTGTATCCCTTGAAAAACAATAGAAATTAAATTATAAATCAAGTCAACTTTTAAAGTCACAATGGAATCATGCATGTTTGAAATGTGAACACAAGCTCAATAGACTGCCCATAATATGATCTAGCAAAGATAAGAGTCAGAGAAAAAACTGAAAACTGTTTATTGTGTGTAGTCACTGAACACATATATACCTCCAAGCAGGATGGCAGATGTGGAACAGCTGCTCATTATCCATATCAGAAGAGGGAATCTATCTTTGAAATTATTTATAACCTACTTCATGATTAGGTCTAATATTTTTCTTTGGGGTAAATAAAATTAAGCATTCATAAACACAATTTTAAAATATATATTATTTGCAACAAAAACACTCACTTATATCAGATTATCAAAACGCTTCACACTTTAATCATAGCCATATTCATGAAGATCCTATTATACACAGTAATGATAGCAAACACTTACCAAATGCTTACCTTATGTATCAGGCTTCACTCTAAATGTTTTAAACTCATTTGATCCTCACAACTACTTTAAGAGGAAGTGCTATTCTCACTTTTACAAATTTTAGAAAGGTCATTAACTTGCCCAACATCACACAGCTAATAAATGGTGTTACCAAGATTCAAATACCAGCATTCTGACTCCAGAATCTGCATTTGACTAAACTGTCACATTGTATACTATTGTTCATAAAACAAATGTAGACTATTTCAGGTTTTTATGTTATGTAGTATGAGAAAACTGTCACCTTGGAAGAGAAACTTTCCAAGCAACAGTATTACCGGTCAGGATAGGCTTGGCTAAGCTGTGGAAATAAAATGGCACAATAACATTACACGTCCAAGGTGGGTCTGTGCCTCAGGGTTTTTTTGTTTTTGTTTTGTTTTGTTTTGTTTTGTTTTGTTTTTTGGCAGAAGAGAGGACGTGGAAGTGGCACATCAACTCTTAAAAAATGCCTTAGCACAGAGGTCTCATATTTCACTTCCACTCATGTTTCGTTGGATGAAAATAGTCAATTGGCCTTGCCTAACCACAAGGCTCTTGGGAAATGTGAGCAAAGAGTAGACAGATTAGAAAAAGGCAGTTGAGGCCAAAGAAGAATAAAAAGGTTGTAAGGAAGCATTTAGCTGCTCTAAATGTATATGTCACAAACTCTTAGATTACAGGAATTTAGGAGATATGGTATGTCCAAACTTCAAGAAAACATTTGCCAACAGTGTCAAGTAGACTGATAGAGAGACAATGATTGGAAAGTTGTAGTTAAAGAACAAGGATAGACTTTGGGGAGGTTAGCTGGACACTTAGCAGTCCCTTACAGGGGCCTTGGCCTGATCCTCAGCTCTTATGTCCAGAAACATCAGATGGCTGGCACATCTGAAAGTACAGTTCTCTCAAAGACAGACTAAATATAATCCTACTGACAAGTGTAATGTTTAGATCAGATTACCGATATTATTAATTTATAATGAGAATGATAAAGGTGGAGCAGTCTTCTTATTTCGACTGACATAAATTCTGTATGTGTGGAATAAATTTACAGGAAGTCAAAATACATATGACAAAAGCAAAAAGAGTGAGCTAGATTATTTGAGTTATCATTGGCTTGAAGTATGAGAGCCCTTCACTATGCCAGACTACAAAAGTAGGTCCATGTGTAAGCACTGGTGAGAATGACATCTCGAACTCGGGCAAGTCTATTTTCACTTGATCTGCTTGTCACTTCAGCTAGCAAGCAGAGCAAAGGTCTTGTGGGCTGAAATGGATCAGCTGAATCTAACACTGAGAGATCTATTGATGGTATATTCCAGATCCTTTACCTGGACTTCGGACTTCAACTACATAAAGGCATAGCAGGGATATATGGAGACTGTACATGCTCACTGGTAAGTCTTTCTTCTTTTATGTTTTCCAGGCTCCCTTGCAGTTAAGTTCGCACTGGTTCTAACAGTGGAATGTGAGTGGAAGTGACATGTGTCACTTCTGAGATGAAGTGGTTAAAGATCAGGTGTGCCTTTCTCCATGTTCCCTTCCTCCTTTCTGCCAGCAGGATGATGCCAGGAGACTGTGAAGTGGCGAGATGGTGGAGTCACTAGTTTAAAGCAGCATGATTCCTCAGTCACCTCTTTGAAGTGAGCAACCTAAATCTCATCAGGCTGGGATGTGAGCAAGAATAAGTCGTGATTCTATCAAGCCATTAAGATTTTGAGGTTTTTTGTTTACTTCTGAAATACGTTTAAGGATTTTAGTTGGCAGTAAATTTATATGAATCAACTAGAAAGACGCTTTCTATCCTTGACTTCTCAGCAATATTTAACTGCCAGCCCCCTTTCCTAATAGAAACATTTAATTCCTTTTGCTTCTGTGGCCCAACATCCTCCAGGTTTTCCTCCTATCCTGCTACCTGCTCCTTTATCTGCCTTTCTTTGTATCCTCTTCCAAAGGGCTATTAATTGTTGAGTTTCTTTCGGTTCGGTCTTCTGGACTTTCCTCTTTCCTTTTTTTTTTTTTTCCACATGATTTGGATTACCATCCATATGCAGAAGAAGACTCGGAAATTCATATCACTACCTTAAATGTTCTTCTGCATTCCACACACATAATCCAACCTGCTACTGATATTTTCTCATGGACTTTTCCGTGACTCTTCATACAAATCTGCACTCATAATTTCTCCTTCCAAATCTGGCCCTCTTCAATGTTTCCCACCTCAGTGAATAGCACACCACCTATCCAGTCACATGAGACAGAAACCAAAAGTCCAGGAATCCTTCCTCACCCCTGTCCACTCTTCTCCCATCTTAGATGATCCATTACCAAGTCTTATCAACTTCCCTCCTAAATATTTATCAAACGCATTCTCTCCCTGCTGGCTCCACCAATGACCCTGCCATTATCTCTTACCCAGGCTCCTACAATAACCTTTTTTACTAATCTATGTGTATATGCTCTGGTGTCTCTTCAATCGTGATCCCCTCTTCATAGTAATATTTAAAAATTAAAAACTTGTCTCTTTCCTATTTAAAGTTCCTCAGTAGTTTTTCCATTTGTTGTGTTAGGCTAAAGATAAAACATGGTTTTGACGATCCTGCACATTCTGGTGCCTTCTATGTCTCTGGCTCACCTCACCTCCTTCAGACTCCACGGTTCTTTGCTCCATTCATACTGGACTTCCTTCCATCCCTCAAACTTTCATCAGGTTTTCTCCTGCGACTCCCACTGCACATGTCCTGAGACATTTCTTTCTCTTCTTAACCTATCAAGTCTACCTCTCCTTCAGCTTCTGCTCAAAAAAGAAGCCATTTTTGATCTCCTGATTAGTTCAAATCTTCCTATAACAGGTTTTCATAAGATTGTATACTTTTTATTAGGACTTGTCACAGGTGCAATTTTACATCTATTTGTGTGATTATTTGATACCTCTCTGTATCCTCCACTAAACAATAAGCTCTAAGGACGTAGGGACATCTTTTGTTCGTTTTTATCTCCAGCCTATAATACAGTGCCAGACATGATGAGGCTCTCTCAGTAAGTATTTGCCAAAGGAAGAATGGTAGGAAGATGGGAAAGAAGGGAGGAAATAAAATAGAAAGTAGACGAGTCCATATCTTCTCTACATTTGCCAATTTGCACCTGGAGCATTGGATTATGTTCTGGGTGCCACATTTTGAGATAAAACAAACTGGAATATATTTAGAAGAAAGGAATCAGAAAGATCAGGAGAGGCAAAGTTGGGACTGATGCATCAAATAGGTAATTGGATGCTTTTTTCAATTTCTTCCAATCAAAAGATTCTATTTCAAAGAAACATATTATGTACTACTTCATGTTGTAAAATAATTTACATAATTCCTCTTTCACAAATTAAGGCATTTAAAAGGAAAACACTTTCAAGTTTGTAAATAATCTTCAAAATAGTTTACTAAGAAAAAATTCATGAAAAATTTCTGCAGAGTCTCTGGGCACTTATTTTGATTGATTGGTGCAGGCACTTTTAGCCCCCTTTTTCCTGCTTTCTATTTCTATTCTAATACAATGGAATTATCCTTTTGTAATAAATTTCATGAGTTGTCTACTGTAAACATATACGTTCTAATCGAAGAAGATATAGCTTATAATGATTGTCAAAATCATTCTTTTATATTATGTAGAATTACTGCCTGATTACTTCTAAGTGTGATTTTTTGGCTGTTGATACTATTGTATAAGTACATGAAATTTAGAGTTATGGATTAAAGAATATATAACCAGATTAGTTGTAAACTATGAACATTAATAAAATATACTAATAAAATTATAAAACTATCTACTATGACTATTTATTGAAAATTACAAATTTCCTAAAAGTTGCTATTTTTTATGCATCGTAAGCAGTTTTGACTTCCACAATTTTTTTCATTTGTACTTCCCTTTTGTAACAATACAAATTTTGTTTATTAATATCTTTCTTTAACCAAAACAAATCATTCAGTGAAGGAGGAATTGATGTCAGTTTCTGGAAAAAGTATGAAGATTAATCCCTTCATTAGTCAAGGAGGAATTATAACTGATTTCTTCATTTTCTTCTGCATTATTTCAAGCTCTTCTCTTTTTATACTTCAGAATTCCATGATGCCAAATATATACTTCTTACAAATCATAAACCTTTGAATTACATCCCCAAGGAGTTTTCTTTTTGTTTGTTTCAACACCAATAAAAACAGAGAATTAAATTACATATTTCTGAATTAGGGAAGGATATTAACAGTTTCAAAAGAAGGCATTGCATTCCGCAGCATTTAGTTAGCCACAGTGGAACAATGTTAAACTGGATCTGCCTCATTCAGTAACCAAGGACTCAGTCAGTGACCACCTTTAGGGAGCCAAGCTCTAGGGTAGAGGCTATTGGAGTCTTGTGGCCATGATGTTGGAAGGACAGGAAGACACCCACTCTGTTTGGGAAAGAGGCCTGGGTTGGAGCAACACTCACAAGGACATAGTCAAGGAACAATTCTTAGAAATCCCATAGGATTGACCCCCAGCTCCAGACCCCAAATAGATAAAGGCCAAGGATAAGGCAAATGGAAAAACTGAACCTTAGTCACTGGTAAAATCTCATGGGATTGCTTTGAAAAGAATCCAGATAAACTCCACTGCTGAGGCAGACAAAAAGTTAGATGGAGCTAGCGCCACAGAGTGGAGAACAAAATTGCTTCAAATGAACCCTAAATAAATGGAAGGAACTTACAGAGTCCTCAGGTCACATTGACAGTATGGTCATACTGTATTACGAAAGTTAATGATTAAAAAAAACACACACACTCTTTGCCTCAGTTACATTCATGTATCTTGTAAAAGCATTCTGCAAAATAACGATGATAGTAAAAAATTATTTGGCTAACTATGTCAGACTCTTCCCCATTTTTGCATATCTAGCCGTTGGCAGCATCTATGCAGAACAGGGAATGAAGATTTCAGATTGCTAAAAAACATTTCTAAAATCTCTTCTGAGAAATATTTTTTAAATGCACTTTGTCATCTTATCTGAGTAAATACATTTATAAACATCGTTACCAGGTAGCAAGAGGTGATCCTGTCCAATGTTTGCAGAGATTTTATGGTTGGCAAATATAGTGTGAAATTTGCAAAGATATTGGGTTATGAGTGTGTTTACATTGGATAAGTGAAAAAGCCCAGCTTACCCAGTGAGCTTCATTAATGTAGACAGTCAATTTGAATAATACAGGCCCCAAAGTTTGCTTTTCCTTATCAAAACTTTTAGGTCAAAACTATTGAGAGAATGTTTCATCTCACACCTCTCTTTCATTTTTATGGGAAGAGGTTTCAAACTTATGAAACACCAAATATTCACTACTTGACAAGATTAAAAGAAATTCCATTTGAAAATATTTGCTGCCAGCATACTCTATGATTTTTTAAAAAATATACTAATGAGGCTTTAAAAAATAACCTTGGATCTTATAGAGTTGAAGCGGTTATATTCTATTTGTAGTAACTCTTGGGAAGTCGCATTTGTAATTAAACCCTGAGTCTAAATCTCTAATCACTTGGTTTTGACAACTTCTGTTTGGTGTGTTCTGCCAACAACATATTAATTAGATGTAACCCAGTGGTTTCAGGCCATTTCAGGAAAGCAAACACAGCTCCAGGGATTACATGCTAAAATTCAACTATCTTCTTGGCTAACAGTAATTCTCATAAAGACCAGGTATATGGGGAAAAAGAAGAGGTTTTGGACACATGTATTACCAAGATTATATATCTCTATTAATTGTTTACTTTGCCAGCATAGACCTATTCAGAGTAATCTGCTGAGTTCCAAAGGAAAACATAAAGGACTAAATAAACAACTTAAATCTTATGAAATAGTTTATATGGAGAGTACACTGCTAAATAATAGAAGCAAGTGTAGAAAACATTTGTGCACCGCACCAAGGATTTGTACCTAAGTCACTTAGCGGGGAATTATCATATCATCTGTCCTAGTCATATCAGTGTTTAGTTGAGAGTAGTTGTCCTCCCAAAAGATTGATAATAAAATAATATGTTTCATCTTTATTATTATAGTAATAACAATAAAAATCACTGGACAAAAATCAATATTCATCTACAATGTTGACTTGAATCATAACATTAAATTTATTGTAGTTAAAATGCTTACATATGTCAAAATAAAGTCATACCAACAGGCTTTATATGATTATAATATTGATTTAAAAATCACTAGGGAAAATGAATCTCTTTAGTGTATTTTAGTTTTTTGTTCTTAGAATTTGAGAGAAAAATGTTCCTTGACCTTTCAAATAATTTCCCTGTCAGAAATACTAATTTCCTTCTATATCTAGTGCTGGGCCAGGAAATGGATGCTTTTGCTTTTCCCAACATGTGGTATTGCCTTTGGAGTAAAATTTAAATGGGACGAAGGTATTTCTGCTCCTGGCCCTCCAGCTCCTGCCTCCAGGTCTGCAGACTCTGGGTTTTCCTTGGATCAACCCTGACTCATAACTCAGCACCTTTTGCAGTTCCTTAAAAGAAGCTTTCCTCTCAAAAGCATTATTAAGATAGACTTTACTGAAGACCTTGAGGAGAGAGAAAGGAGGTTTGCTTTGCAAACTTCATAGAAAACAACTTAAAAATTATATATATACATAAAATATCTCCCAAGTTCCCTTCTCAGACACCCCAAAACTCTTCTCTCTTTCTGATCATTCTGGCTAGTTTTTACTCTTCTTTCCTTTGGATCTTCTCCTGGAAACTTCAAATCACTCCCCCATCTTTTGTGTAGAGCCATTCAATTCTGCCCATCTTCCACGCCAACATGGTACACTCAAACCCAGCATATAGGGCTCTGAGCCATAGGGCTTTCTAGGGACAAGACCCACAAGCTTTGTAGGATGATTAATTAACCCATAGGGATCTCATCTTCCATACTAAGAAGTTTGTACAAATGGTTTCTTTTTCTAAAAATATATGATGTTCTCCCTAGGAGAAATTTTGTAGAATAAATTATTCTCCATTTCTTTTAATAATACAATCACTTTTCTAATTGAGCAATCCCAATATCCTTTAACTACGCAGTAAGAAATGCCAAGGAATAGGAAAATCCACAAAGATATCCATCAACTCTCTGGAGAATTCTCTCCTAAAATAAACTCCAGGCAATTATAATATCAAAGTATACATTGCCACATATGTTTTGGTCAATCTAGAAGACCTGATTCTAAATAGATATTTTTGTTTGAGAATGACCTTTAATTATTCATCATCACTTCTCCACTACACCCCCTAAGAGTAAATCCAGCTTTTAGATTTAAAAGCCTTAGAAAGTTTTATATCTCATAAGTTTATATTAAGGGGATCTAAATTATTTAAAAGAACAGATTCAGCCAATTTAGGAGCTTCTATTCAAAGATAAATGCTCTTTTCTTACAACATCAAAGAAATTTGGATCTGCAAATGTAGTTATTAAAGATGTCACTATATGTTTAAGAAGTGACTTACAAAATTAAATGAGCATTGACTTACAAACCTAAGAAGGGCTTGGTGAGGTGATGAGAAGTTGGGTAAGGGTGGTGTGGGGTGAGTTAAAATGATGCCTATTTGCTTTTCTAGTTTTGTGTTGTGATGCATGTTAACTTGACAAGAGAAAGGACTGGCTGCTCATAGTAACAGATCCAGGTCTGACTATACCTCAATTTCTAACCTGTAACATTGGTGAGTTATGTAGTTGGAACTTTCTAAGTTCCAACTTTCTCATCTGTAAAAAGGAAATAACAAATTCTGCCTGAGGGCATTACTGTGAGCATTAATTATGTGAGAGTTTTACACATGGAAAGACATCAAGACAGTGCCATTGGATTTTCACAGATGCAGAGTGGTCAGGGTCTTACTAGTTTTTTTGGTGAGCCTCTTCTTCCTTCTAGTCTCAACCCAGTGTGTCTCCCTGTCGGCCCCCAAAATCATCTGTGCTTAGCACTGAGCAAGCTTGTATGGCGACTACTTTGATCTAATATTTCTCTAAAATGTGCAGGGTTAGCCCTAGGGCCACCTTTTCCACAGGCACTAGGCACATTTACTCTTGTAGGCCTCTGCCTCCAAAAAATATTAAAAATTATGTTTTGCAGATGTGTTGGTATAAAGATAAATATAATTCAGGCTTGATCCATTTTTATATATTTTATTATATAACATTCAGTTTTCCTTCTGATTTTTAAAAGAACTTAGCAATTTTTTTGTGTGCCCCTAATGTATATTGGACCCTAGGCAGGGTGCTTACTGTGCCTAATTCCTTGTTTTAAAAAAATTTATTTATTTATTTATATTTTATTTTTTGAGACAGAGTCTTGCTCTGTCACTAGGTTGGAGTGCAGTTGCACGATCTGGGCTCACTGCAACATCCGCCTCCTGGGTTCAAGCAATTCCCCCACTTCAGCCTCCTGAGTAGCTGAGACTACAGGCACGTGCCACCACGCCCGACTAATTTTTTGTATTTTAGTGGAGGCAGGGTTTCACCATGTTGGCCAGGACAGTCTAGATCTCCTGACCTCGTGATTCGCCCGCCTCTGCCTCCCAAAGAGCCGGGATTACAGGCATGAGCCACCGCTCCCAACCACTCTGCCTAATTCCTGTCAGAGTCTCCAACTTTTCATTTATAGTACTTTTTCTTAAGTATTTAAGAAAAATTCTCAATCCCCCCTCCTCTTTTGCTGTTCGTTGCACACATTAATTTTCTCTAATCTTTCTTCACAGATTGATTTCTCTTATCCTTTTATCATCTTGGTTTCCCTCTTTTGGATCCCGCTGGATTTTAGCCAAGGTATTGATGTTTCTTTTCAGTAAGCAGAAAATTATACATGATACCCTGGGCCACCTGATGGAGGCCATAGTGAATAAAATGATTTATTTCCTCTTAGACATGTGAAACTCTACTTTTTGAACTTTTCTAAGTGCATTTGTGCTTTTTAATTTTTATTTGTTTTTAGTAGCTATTAGGGCATATTTAATTTCTTCTGAACTCTTACCCCCAGATTTTACTGCTCTCCAAATGTCATTGTTTCATTTGTTCCTTTTTGACTTCATACTCGAAATATTCCCAAACCAATAATAAATCAAACATTTAGCCATGGAGATTGAACGCACAATCACCTGTCTCCAAAGTGTAACTGTTAAAAGAAAGGAACAACCCGAGGGACCCAGATTTTAAGAGGGCTTAAAACAGAGTGGCTCTCGAAATATGACACAATTCACCTTTCAGTGGTACTTGGTGATCACTTTACTAAAAATGTTCACTTCATATTGATCTAGAAGTCATTTATACTAGTTTCCATCATATCTCATTTACTAGTTTGTATTTTATTTGATTCCTAGTTTTAAAAATGTAGGTGTGTAAAAAAAAAAAAAAAAAAAAAAAAAAAAAAAAAAAAAAAAAAAAAAAAAAAAACATGGTTTATCTTCCCACCACCCCAGTTTCACTAATGAGCATTGGATTCAAGTTCTTAAAAACCTAACATTTTATTTACACTCTGCCTTATTTCACAGAAAAGACTTAAGGAGGTCTATAAAGATGCATACATTTTGGTAACATAAAATACATTTTAATAAATTGGGAGAAAATCAAAGAGAACATAGGGAAATAAGTTGGAAACAGATAGGATGATGTATGCCATCCATGCACACACTCTTGCTGGAAGCAGGTCATAATTGGACTCCAAGCTGAGTTTTTGAATTCTATGTAAGCCAAACAATGCAGACCTCATTTTTTTCACCTAAAAACTGGTGAGAAAAAATGTTTACCAGATACTTACCTAGGATAAATAGAAATAATATCAAATAATTTTTAAATGGCTATGACTCCTTTAAAGGAAAGACAAAGACTTATATTGTAAAGACTCCCGCTGCTTTCCACCGCCCCTCTGCTCCCTACCCACCACCACCAACCTTCCCATCCTCAAGGTCTAATTTCTCAGTAACAGAGGAAAGTGTCAATTATATACAGAAATTCTCATCTGCTTTTAGAAAATTATTAGGGCCATCAAGTTGTGCACTGCCAAACTCTAGGGAGTACTATTCACAGACTACATGCTAGAAATTCTAAAAATCAGGAAACACAACATAAAAATTGGAAAAACTCTTACAAAGAATATAAGAAGAGTATAAACTGTATCTTAATTACACAGCAATAACACCTGTTAACACTTTGTTTCCTTCCAGTTTTATTTTTATAGGACAAATTCCTAAAAGAGAAATTCTTGTGTCAAAAGATAAGAGATGTTTAAAACTCCTGAGATGTTTTGCCCATTACCCTCTGATCTGTAGTGTATACGAATGGCTATTTCAGTACACCTTTGTTATTTTATGGTCTCATTTCCTCATTTATTACATGAAGATAATATTACCTTACATTAATGATATTAATATATGACCTCGGGTTCCTCATTCATACAACGAAGATAATAATACCTAGCAATAACCCTATTTCCTCACAGGATTGTTACAAGTGTTAAATAAGTTCGTAGTATATAAAGTACTTAAGGCAATGTCATGCATATTTTTGCTATTATTATTTGCAAATTTGGTAAGTAAAAGCAGTTCATTTTATTTTGTTTTTAGTTATTAAGAATAAGGAATGTATTTTCATATCTTTATTAAACATTTTTATTTCTTCTTTCATGAATTGTCTATTCATATCTTTAGCACAACTTCCTAATGTGTTTGATTATTATTTATGTGCTCTATATACTAAGGATATTAACTCTATGTCTGGCATAAATGTTTTAAATATTTCCCTCAGTTCTTTGTCATTTAATTTTGGTTATTTATTTTTTTACATATAGACATTTAAGTTTGTTATTAAATCAAATAACTAACCTGTAGGTACAGGTTTTCTTTTTCTTTTTTCTTCTTTTTTTTTTTTTTTTTTTAATTTATTTATTATTATTAAACTTCAAGTTGTAGGGTACATGTGCACAACGTGCAGGTTTGCTACATATGTATACTTGTGCCATGTTGGTGTGCTGCACCCATCAACTCGTCATTTACATCAGGTATAACTCCCAATGCAATCCCTCCCCCCTCCCCCCTCCCCATGATAGGCCCCGGTGTGTGATGTTCCCCTTCCAGAGTCCAAGTGATCTCATTGTTCAGTTCCCGCCTATGAGTGAGAACATGCGGTGTTTGGTTTTCTGTTCTTGTGATAGTTTGCTGAGAATGATGGTTTCCAGCTGCATCCATGTCCCTACAAAGGACACAAACTCATCCTTTTTTATGGCTGCATAGTATTCCATGGTGTATATGTGCCACATTTTCTTAATCCAATCTGTCACTGATGGACATTTGGGTTGATTCCAAGTCTTTGCTATTGTGAATAGTGCTGCAATAAACATACATGTGCATGTGTCTTTATAGCAGCATAATTTATAATCCTTTGGGTATATACCCAGTAATGGGATGGCTGGGTCATACGGTACATCTAGTTCTAGATCCTTGAGGAATCGCCATACTGTTTTCCATAATGGTTGAACTAGTTTACACTCCCACCAACAGTGTAAAAGTGTTCCTATTTCTCCACATCCTCTCCAGCACCTGTTGTTTCCTGACTTTTGAATGATCGCCATTCTAACTGGTGTGAGATGGTATCTCATTGTGGTTTTGATTTGCATTTCTCTGATGGCCAGTGATGATGAGCATTTTTTCATGTGTCTGTTGGCTGTATGAATGTCTTCTTTTGAGAAATGTCTGTTCATATCCTTTGCCCACTTTTTGATGGGGTTGTTTGTTTTTTTCTTGTAAATTTGTTTGAGTTCTTTGTAGGTTCTGGATATTAGCCCTTTGTCAGATGAGTAGATTGCAAAAATTTTCTCCCATTCTGTAGGTTGCCTGTTCACTCTGATGGTAGTTTCTTTTGCTGTGCAGAAGCTCTTTAGTTTAATGAGATCCCATTTGTCAATTTTGGCTTTTGCTGCCGTTGCTTTTGGTGTTTTAGACATGAAGTCTTTGCCCATGCCTATGTCCTGAATGGTACTACCTAGGTTTTCCTCTAGGATTTTTATGGTATTAGGTCTAACATTTAAGTCTCTAATCCATCTTGAATTAATTTTCGTATAAGGAGTAAGGAAAGGATCCAGTTTCAGCTTTCTACTTATGGCTAGCCAATTTTCCCAGCACCATTTATTAAATAGGGAATCCTTTCCCCATTTCTTGTTTCTCTCAGGTTTGTCAAAGATCAGATGGCTGTAGATGTGTGGTATTATTTCTGAGGACTCTGTTCTGTTCCATTGGTCTATATCTCTGTTTTGGTACCAGTACCATGCTGTTTTGGTTACTGTAGCCTTGTAGTATAGTTTGAAGTCAGGTAGCGTGATGCCTCCAGCTTTGTTCTTTTGACTTAGGATTGTCTTGGAGATGCGGGCTCTTTTTTGGTTCCATATGAACTTTAAAGCAGTTTTTTCCAATTCTGTGAAGAAGCTCATTGGTAGCTTGATGGGGATGGCATTGAATCTATAAATTACCTTGGGCAGTATGGCCATTTTCACGATATTGATTCTTCCTATCCATGAGCATGGTATGTTCTTCCATTTGTTTGTGTCCTCTTTTATTTCACTGAGCAGTGGTTTGTAGTTCTCCTTGAAGAGGTCCTTTACATCCCTTGTAAGTTGGATTCCTAGGTATTTTATTCTCTTTGAAGCAATTGTGAATGGAAGTTCATTCCTGATTTGGCTCTCTTTTTGACTGTCACTGGTGTATAAGAATGCTTGTGATTTTTGCACATTAATTTTGTATCCTGAGACTTTGCTGAAGTTGCTTATCAGCTTAAGGAGATTTTGGGCTGAGACAATGGGGTTTTCTAAATATACAATCATGTCGTCTGCAAACAGGGACAATTTGACTTCTTCTTTTCCTGACTGAATTCCCTTGATTTCTTTCTCTTGCCTGATTGCCCTAGCCAGAACTTCCAACACTATGTTGAATAGGAGTGGTGAGAGAGGGCATCCCTGTCTTGTGCCAGTTTTCAAAGGGAATTTTTCCAGTTTTTGCCCATTCAGTATGATATTGGCTGTGGGTTTGTCATAAATAGCTCTTATTATTTTGAGGTACGTTCCATCAATACCGAATTTATTGAGGGTTTTTAGCATGAAGGGCTGTTGAATTTTGTCAAAAGCCTTTTCTGCATCTATTGAGATAATGATGTGGTTCTTGTCTTTGGTTCTGTTTATATTCTGGATTATGTTTATTGATTTGCAAATGTTGAACCAGCCTTGCATCCCAGGGATGAAGTCCACTTGATCATGGTGGATAAGCTTTTTGATGTGCTGCTGAATCCGGTTTGCCAGTATTTTATTGAGGATTTTTGCATCGATGTTCATCAGGGATATTGGTCTAAAATTCTCTTTTTTTGTTGTGTCTCTGCCAGGCTTTGGTATCAGGATGATGTTGGCCTCATAAAATGAGTTAGGGAGGATTCCCTCTTTTTCTATTGATTGGAATAGTTTCAGAAGGAATGGTACCAGCTCCTCCTTGTACCTCTGGTAGAATTCAGCTGTGAATCCATCTGGTCCTGGACTTTTTTTGGTTGGTAGGCTATTAATTATTGCCTCAATTTCAGAGCCTACTATTGGTCTATTCAGGGATTCAACTTCTTCCTGGTTTAGTCTTGGAAGAGTGTAAGTGTCCAGGAAATTATCCATTTCTTCTAGATTTTCCAGTTTATTTGCGTAGAGGTGTTTATAGTATTCTCTGATGGTAGTTTGTATTTCTGTGGGGTCGGTGGTGATATACCCTTTATCATTTTTAATTGCGTCGATTTGATTCTTCTCTCTTTTCTTCTTTATTAGTCTTGCTAGTGGTCTGTCAATTTTGTTGATCTTTTCAAAAAACCAACTCCTGGATTCATTGATTTTTTTGGAGGGTTTTTTGTGTCTCTATCTCCTTCAGTTCTGCTCTGATCTTAGTTATTTCTTGCCTTCTGCTAGCTTTCGAATGTGTTTGCTCTTGCTTCTCTAGTTCTTTTAATTGTGATGTTAGAATGTCAATTTTAGATCTTTCCTGCTTTCTCTTGTGGGCATTTAGTGCTATAAATTTCCCTCTACACACTGCTTTAAATGTGTCCCAGAGATTCTGGTATGTTGTATCTTTGTTCTCATTGGTTTCAAAGAACATCTTTATTTCTGCCTTCATTTCGTTATGTACCCAGTAGTCATTCAGGAGCAGGTTGTTCAGTTTCCATGTAGTTAAGCGGTTTTGATTGAGTTTCTTAGTACTGAGTTCTAATTTGATTGCACTGTGGTCTGAGAGACAGTTTGTTATAATTTCTGTTCTTGTACATTTGCTGAGGAGTGCTTTACTTCCAATTACGTGGTCAATTTTGGAGTAAGTACGATGTGGTGCTGAGAAGAATGTATATTCTGTTGATTTGGGGTGGAGAGTTCTATAGATGTCTATTAGGTCTGCTTGCTGCAGAGATGAGTTCAATTCCTGGATATCCTTGTTAACTTTCTGTCTCGTTGATCTGTCTAATGTTGACAGTGGAGTGTTGAAGTCTCCCATTATTATTGTATGGGAGTCTAAGTCTCTTTGTAAGTCTCTAAGGACTTGCTTTATGAATCTGGGTGCTCCTGTATTGGGTGCATATATATTTAGGATAGTTAGCTCTTCCTGTTGAATTGATCCCTTTACCATTATGTAATGGCCTTCTTTGTCTCTTTTGATCTTTGATGGTTTAAAGTCTGTTTTATCAGAGACTAGTATTGCAACCCCCGCTTTTTTTTGTTCTCCATTTGCTTGGTAAATCTTCCTCCATCCCTTTATTTTGAGCCTATGTATGTCTCTGCATGTGAGATGGGTCTCCTGAATACAGCAGACTGATGGGTCTTGACTCTTTATTCAGTTTGCCAGTCTGTGTCTTTTAATTGGAGCATTTAGTCCATTTACATTTAAGGTTAAGATTGTTATGTGTGAACTCGATCCTGCCATTATGATATTAACTGGTTATTTTGCTCGTTAGTTGATGCAGTTTCTTCCTAGCCTTGATGGTCTTTACATTTTGGCATGTTTTTGCAATGGCTGGTACCGGTTGTTCCTTTCCATGTTTAGTGCTTCCTTCAGGGTCTCTTGTAAGGCAGGCCTAGTGGTGACAAAATCTCTAAGCATTTGCTTATCTGTAAAGGATTTTATTTCTCCTTCACTTATGAAACTTAGTTTGGCTGGATATAAAATTCTGGGTTTAAAATTCTTTTCTTTAAGAATGTTGAATATTGGCCCCCACTCTCTTCTGGCTTGAAGAGTTTCTGCCGAGAGATCTGCTGTTAGTCTGATGGGCTTCCCTTTGTGGGTAACCCGACCTTTCTCTCTGGCTGCCCTTAAGACTTTTTCCTTCATTTCAACTTTGGTGGATCTGGCAATTATGTGTCTTGGAGTTGCTCTTCTCGAGGAGTATCTTTGTGGCGTTCTCTGTATTTCCTGGATTTGAATGTTGGCCTGCCCTACTAGGTTGGGGAAGTTCTCCTGGATGATATCCTGAAGAGTGTTTTCCAACTTGGTTCCATTTTCCCCCTCACTTTCAGGTACCCCAATCAGACGTAGATTTGGTCTTTTTACATAATCCCATACTTCTTGCAGGCTTTGTTCATTTCTTTTTCTTCTTTTTTCTTTTGGTTTCTCTTCTCGCTTCATTTCATTCATTTGATCCTCAATCGCTGACATTCTTTCTTCCAGTTGATCGAGTCGGTTACTGAAGCTTGTGCATTTGTCACGTATTTCTCGTGCCATGGTTTTCGTCTCTTTCATTTCGTTTGTGAGCTTCTCTGCATTAATTACTCTAGCCATCAATTCTTCCACTTTTTTTTCAAGATTTTTAGTTTCTTTGCACTGGGTACGTAATTCCTCCTTTAGCTCTGAGAAATTTGATGGACTGAAGCCTTCTTCTCTCATCTCGTCGAAGTCATTCTCCGTCCAGCTTTGATCCGTTGCTGGCGATGAGCTGCGCTCCTTTGCCGGGGGAGATGCGCTCTTATTTTTTGAATTTCCAGCTTTTCTGCCCTGCTTTTTCCCCATCTTTGTGGTTTTATCTGCCTCTGGTCTTTGATGATGGTGATGTACTGATGGGGTTTTGGTGTAGGTGTCCTTCCTGTTTGATAGCTTTCCTTCTAACAGTCAGGATCCTCAGCTGTAGGTTGTAGCTGTAGGAGATTGCTTGAGGTCCACTCCAGACCCTGTTTGCCTGGGTATCAGCAGCAGAGACTGCAGAAGATAGTATATTTCTGAACAGCGAGTGTACCTGTCTGATTCTTGCTTTGGAAGCTTCCTCTCAGGGGTGTACTCCACCCTGTGAGGTGTGGGGTGTCAGACTGCCCCTAGTGGGGGATGTCTCCCAGTTAGGCTAATCAGGGGTCAGGGACCCACTTGAGCAGGGAGTCTGTCCCTTCTCAGATCTCAACCTCCGTATTGGGAGATCCACTGCTCTCTTCAAAGCTGTCAGACAGAGTCGTTTGTGTCTGCAGAGCTGCTGCATTTGTTATTGTTTACTGTGCCCTGTCCCCAGAGGTGGAGTCTACAGAGACAGGCAGGTTTCCTTGAGCTGCTGTGAGCTCCACCCAGTTCGAGCTTCCCAGCAGCTTTGTTTACCTACTTAAGCCTCAGCAATGGCGGGCGCCCCTCCCCCAGCCTCGCTGCTGCCTTGCCGGTAGATCACAGACTGCTGTGCTAGCAATGAGGGAGGCTCCGTGGGTGTGGGACCCTCCCGGCCAGGTGTGGGATATGATCTCCTGGTGTGCCGGTTTGCTTAAAGCGCAGTATTGGGGTGGGAGTTACCCAATTTTCCAGGTGTTGTGTGTCTCAGTTCCCCTGGGTAGGAAAAGGGATTCCCTTCCCCCTTGCGCTTTCCAGGTGAGGCAATGCCTCGCCCTGCTTCAGCTCTTGCTGATCGGGCTGCAGCAGCTGACCAGCACTGATCGTCTGGCACTCCCCAGTGAGATGAACCCAGTACCTCAGTTGAAAATGCAGAAATCACCGGTCTTCTGTGTCGCTCGCGCTGGGAGTTGGAGACTGGAGCTGTTCCTATTCGGCCATCTTGCTCCGCCCCCCTCTTTTTTCTTCTTATATTTAGGAAGTGCATTAATTTTCTGTGGCTGATATAACATATTCCCACAAACTGGGTGACTTAAAACAACAGAAATTTACCTCTCATGCTTCTTAAAGCTAGAAATCCAAAACCAAGATCTTGGTAGGGTTGGTTCCTTCTGGGGGCTGTGAGAGAGAAACTCTTCCATGCTTCTGTCAGAGCTCTTGGTGCTGTCGGTCATCCTTGACATTGCTTGGCTAGTAAATGCATCACTCCAGTTTCTGCCTCCACTTTTATATGGTTTTCTCCCCTGTATATCTGTGACTCTGTGTCCAAATTTCCCTCTTCTTATACGGACACCAGTCATATTGGATTTAGGACCCATCTCAATTCAATATAACCTCATCTTAATCTCCGCTGATGTAATCTGCAGAGACCAAATGACGTTGCATTCATAGGTACAGTTAGATACAAATGTTTAGAAATAATATCAGATTATTCAACCTAGTACAGGAAGTAATTTTATATTCCAAAATCACAAAAGTATTCAGCTATATGTTCATTTATGTATGTGTTTATTTATTTTTACATTTATTTCTTTAATGTATCTGGATCTCCAATGTTTTTCTGATATAATTAGTAATTAATTAATTAGACTGAAGTACATTACCTTGAAATTTAAGAGTCCTCCCATTTTTTTTCAAGTGGTAAGGTAAAGGTAAAATACCAAATGTACCATTTAAGTCAAACCTCAGAAGTTTCACACACAGAGAAAAAATAAAGTATTTTAAAAGGGCGATTTGATGACTGAGAACTTGCTTAAAAATATCTGGCTTGATTTTTATTACCTGTTACAAAATAAGTACTCCTTACATTGGAAATCTTCATATTTACTAGATAATCCTCATGCTTCCCTTCCAGGGATTTACATCGTTTTATACAGATGAAATTATGCCCTAATTTATCAGGTGCTGCTCAGCTAAAGAGAAGATATTTGTATCGCAGAAAGCACTTCAGCATTTCTTTTTTTTTTTTTTTTTTTTTTTTTTTGGCCCTCAATTACCCCATCTGTTTGCTTTCATGTCGCATTTTCTCTGAGATCCAGCTTTCAGATGCATGAATGCTCCACCCAGCACTTTGACCTTATTCATTTCCATATTTATCCCTCCTCATCCTGGAGTGGTTGTACTGATAGGACCCTGTTTGTTCACCATATACTTTTCCAATAGTCACATTTGATTCTTTAGTGATTATCAATTATATTAGCTTCCAACAACTTTCCTTCTTGGGTTGCCTTGCTGTCTATGTAATGTTACAGTCCGCAATGCCTTGTGCTTTGATTTACAATAGTAAAGAACACATATATTTTGGCCACTAAGACTATGATCCTCTCTATCCTCCCTGAAATATCTATGCATAAACTGGTATGCTAATTTATCCCATATCAGTTATCTCTTTTCTGGAGACCTGTGTACTTCTACTAAAGATTTTAGGTGGCCCTATACACCACTAAAACCTATTGCATTGAAAGCATTTTATCCACTGCAATATTTTCTGTGTTGTGTAAATGCCACTTAATGTAAAGTTTAAGCTGTTCCTTAAATTGATATATACATCCTATATTAATCCACCCAAAAGTGAAGTTGGAAAAATTGTTTTCCACCAGTTGGTAAAGATGTACAGATAAAAATATTCCTTCTGGATATGAATTTCTGGGTGCTGGGAAGAAATAAAACAAATGAATAGACCAATATTAAATTAAGGAAATATCAAAACAACCTAATAAAAATTATTTTTTGTCAGAATAAATCACCATATCTATAGCTTGTATCTCATATATAGCTCAGTTTGGAATGTAAGTGGCGAACCAATATTAGGACACATGGACATTAGAACTCATTGGGTGTTATTTTATATATGAATATATCTAAATATTGTTATCATTGAACACAAAGTATACACAAGTACACCAGGCCCCATTCTATTTTGTGTCTGCAAAGCCACCAGCAAAACTGTCCCAGATGGAAATGTTATCATGAACTCTCTGGGCTCCCCTTAGTTTTTCTACATGATTGTTATCATCATTAAATAGTCCTAAGATCTACTGGGGGTGTTTCCTTTGAAACATACTGTTATTGGACCACAACTATAGTTGCTAATAGAGAACTTTGCTTCTGTGTGAGACAAGAGGTCCTAATTAGAATATTTAGCCAAGAGATGTTAACAGATGTTAACAGGTTTCTGACCTGCAATCATTGCAACGAAGGCCTGGCTACTATCATGAACCATCTTTTTTATTCATCTGACAAATAATTATGTGGCACATACTGTGCACCAAATCCAATTCTAGGCATCAGTAAACAAAATAGAAAATGATTTTCTGTTCATATGGAATTTACTGTACAGTACATCCTTTTCAACCCAAACTGTAAATTCCACAGCTTCCTAAGACTAATATTCCAAAAAGGATATTAAAAATACAGAAAGGCTGGGCATGGTGGCTCACACCGGTAATCACAGCACTTTGGGAGGCCAGGGGGGTGGGGGGCGGGTAACCTGAGGTCAAGAGTTCGAGACCAGCCTGGCCAACATGGTGAAACCTCATCTCTACTGAAAAACCAAAAATGTACCTGGGCATGGTAGCATGTGCCTGTAGTCCCAGCTACTCTGGGAGTCTGAGGCAGGAGAATCGCTTGAACCCAGGAGGCGGAGGTTGCAGTGAGCCAAGATCGTGCCACTGCACTCCAGTCTGGGTGACAGAGGGAGACTCCATCTCAAACAAACAAACAAAAAAAGAATAACAGAAATAAACCCACTTTTTATTGAGATCTGGTAAGAATGACATTTTTTCATAAACTGGAATAGATATGAGTTCTCAATTGAGAAATGTAATAGGGTCTATATTAATATTATAATAACAGTGGAACAAAACTATTATAAGGTAGGGCATTACTGCCATTAGGATGAAATGAATGTGAGGGCCATGTGGATTTTCTTTAGTAGCTGTTTAAGTCTAGTTCATTAATAGCAGAGCTTAAAAGCAGCCATGCATAGCACAAATTAGGCAGCTTTGGACTGTGCTTTCTTGAAGTTCTAGACCAAAGGTAAGAACAGTACCAAACCAAATACTGCATTCATTCAGTCTTTAATCTTTTTGTTCAGCAGTGGAATGCTAAATGACAGGAGAATGCATCTTCCTAAACAATAATGATTTGTGTCTCATGTCAGCTGCAAAGCCATCTAGAAACAAACCACAGCCTTGCTCAGCTGAGCAGCTGCCATTTCCCTGGTCCTGCTTTTATTGTTGCAGAGCTGGGAAACACAAACAATAGTCCTGCACCTGCTGCCAGGCCTGCCAGAATGATGATGATGCTGTCATTCAGGCCAAGAGGAAGGGACTATAAAAACAGACACATGCCCTCACAAGCTCAGCTGCTCGCCTCCCTGGTGCTGCTGTCCTGCCAAACCTATGGCCAGTCCAGGTTGCCGCACAACTGTGCAGACCATTGCAGGAGACAGACAGATTCTCTGGGGAAGCACAAGTAAATTTGGTCAGGTTGGACTCAGCTTCATTAACTTCCTGTGGGAGAAAAAGTGTAGCCCGAGTGTTAGAGAGGGGCACATGTGGGACTCCCTAATGCACATGACTATTCTCTTTGTCTTCTTCTTATATTTTTATCTGTCAATTCCTTTCATCAACACAATGGTGATGAGACATAGCCTGTTTGCCATACCCAGAAGAGAGAGATAAGAGTCTTTTATGAGAGCTTATATCTTCTCTTTGACTTTCTCCTCCTGGATGATTTAGGCTTTCACCACTACTTCTCTTGGGATGACTCTCCCAAACCATCAGTTCAATGTGGAATCCTGGAACTTTAGTGCTAAAAGTTGCCACTGAAATTGTCCTGTCCAACTTCCAAATGTTAAAGTTGAGAAAACTGAAGCTCTGAAATGGCAAATGATTTTCCAAGATTGTACAAAGAAGGGGCTAGTAAAATCAGATTAGAACCTGCCTCGACTCCCAATCTAGTGCTCCTTCCATGCTCCATATCCTCTCTGATGTCTCCTACAACATCTTGCCCTCTCCCCTTACTTTTATTTCTACAGTCGATTTTGTATTCTAAGTAGTTGCTAAGTTTCACACAGCTTTGTAATAGCTTCCTGGCTCATATCCCACCTGCATGCACAAATCTCTTCTAAGATAACCACTGCAGATTACATGTTTAAAATGTATTTTAAAATGTTCTATTTTTGCGGTTATTTTAACTAAGGCTTCTTGTTGCCTCAAATGAGGTCAAAGTAGATCAAACCCACCTTGTCTGCCTATCTCCAAAAGGCTACTATGTCTCTCTTATTCTCTAGCCTAAACCGACAGTTTTCTGTTCTTATAACACTGCCGGTATTTTTCCACTTACTGCTCCTTCCGTCTGGAATGGCCGTTCAAAATCTCTGCCTGTCAATGTGCTCCCCAGCCTTTAAGACTCAGATCAGACATCACCTCTTCCATGAAGCCATCACTTAGGCCCCAAACTCTTCCTTCTGTGTTTTCCTATGATGAGTAATTCCTCTTTTGTATACCACATGAAAGTGTAGTTATTAGTGTATATATTTTATCCTTTCAAGTAGATTTATAATTTTCCTATGCCTAAATTCTGTCCCATACAGTTTTCTACCCCTGCACCCTCTCCCAACAGTATCTAACATAGTGCCTTGAATATAGTCAATGTTCAGGGATATTAATTGAATGTTATACTACTTGATCAAGGTCTGACAACAATATTTTTACCGTAGCTTAGAAAGTTCATTTTGGAGCTGGGCGTGGTGGCTCCCGTCTGTAATCCCAGCACTTTGGGAGGCTGAGGTGGGTGGATCACGAGGTCAGGAGGTCGAGACCATCCTGGCTAACACGGTGAAACCCTGTTTCTACTAAAATTACAAAAAATTAGGCCTGCATGGTGGTGGGTGCCTGTAGTCTCAGCTACTCCGGAGGCTGAGGCAGGAGAATCGCTTGAACCCGGGAGGCGGAGCTTGCAGTGAGCCGAGATCCCGCCACTGCACTCCAGCATGGGCAACAGAGAGAGACTCCATCTCAACAACAACAAAAAAGGTTCATTTTGACTTTTTAAACTGAATCTATTGCATCATGGCATCTTGGAATTAGAAACCAAAGACCAAGGAACATAATTAAAATTATAGTGAAACATACATAATAGAATATCGACCTTTTTTTTTCTGTCCCTTACACTTTATTGGTCAACTCTAGGCCTGTGTGCAGCTGGGTGGGTTTGGAGGAGAGCACCATTATTCACCAGCTCCCAGGTGGAGGCCTGAGAAGGCCTTGGCCTAGCCTTCCAGGGTCCCAGACTGTGGACTTTGGAGGGGCAGATCAGGCCTTTCCTGGGTCAGCACAGGGCAGCCAGGTGACAGCACTGGTGGGCAGCCAGCACAGGCACCTAGGTAAGGGCACAAGCTCACTATCCCTCAGCCAGCTTAATTGCGTTTGGAGAAATATTCCTTGCTGTCATCCACGTTGGGCTTAATCGTGTCACTGGCAGACTTCCAGCCAGCGGCACAAACTTCCGCGTGCTCTTCTGCGTACTGGAAGGCCTGGACCAGCTGCAGAGCGTCCCACAGGCAAATCATTAACAGTGATCTGGGAAGGACACAATGCCCGCATCTGTTTTCGGCACGGCACAATCCTCAGACAAGCCTCTGGTCACGTTAGCAAGCAGGGGGATGTGCAGGGGGCCCAAGTCTCCCTCCCTCTGGGAGTTGTTGATCCAAGCCAGGTGGATGAACTGAGGGTCCACTGAGATGCCCAGCACTTCGCAGCCCAGCTTGCAGAAGTCCTCAGCATGGTCGCTGAACGTGATGATCTCCGTGGGGCACACAAAAGTGAAGTGCAGAGGGTAGAAAAAGAGGACTACGTACTTTTCTTTGAAGTCCGACAGCTTCACTTCTTTGAAAGTGCCATCCACCACGGCGGTGGCGTTGAAGTCAGGGGCGGACTATCCCATGCACGCGATTACAGAGGCCATGACTGAAAGCTGTGTGGGCTAAGGCTGGACTTAGGGGCAACCAGACGCGTGGACCCACGTTCTCAGCACCAAAACTGACCATCTTAACCATCATTTACAGGTAAAGTTCAGTGGTGTTAAGTACATTCATAATGCTATATAATTATCACTACTATCCATCTTCAGAACTTTTTTCATTTTGCAAAACTGAAACTCTATACCCATTAAACAATAACTCCCCATTCCCCTTTCCTCCCAGCCCCTGGGAATCATAATTCTAATATCAAATTCTATGAATCTGACTATTACAAGCACCACACATAAGTGAAATCATACAGTATTTGTCTTTTTGTGCTGGCTTATTTCACTTAGCATGATGACATCAAGGTTCATTAATATTGTAGCATGTGCCAGAATTTCCTTCATTTTAAAGGCTGAATAGTGATTATATAGAGAGAATATTTTGAATATATATTATACATGTAATATTCCATCACACACACACACACACATCACGTTTTAGTTATCCATTTATCCATAAGTGCACACTTGCCTTGCTTCCATTTTTGGCTATTGTAAATAACGTCGCTGTGAATATGGATATAAAAATATCTCTTTGAGATCCTGCTTTGAATTCTTTTGGTATACACACAAAAGTGGAATGGATCATATGGTAACTGTATTTTTAATTTTTTAAAGGAATCTCCATGCTGTTTTCTACAATTCTACATTAAAAAGTTGGATTCTAGGCTGGACATGGCGGCTCACATCTGTAATCCCAGCAGTTTGGGAAGCCAAGGCGGGTGGATCACAAGGTCAGGAGTTCAAGACCAGCCTGGCCAAGATGGTGAAACCCTTGTCTCTACTAAAAATACAAAAAATATTAGCTGGGTGTGGTGGCACGTGCCTGTAATCCCAGCTACTCAGGAGGCTGAGTCAGACAATTGCTTGAATCCAGGAGGCAGAGGTTGCAGTGAGCCAAGGTTGCACCACTGCACTCTAGCCAGGGTGACAGAGTCAGATTCCACAAAAAAAAAAAAAAAAAAAAAAATGGATTCTTTTAAAAAATCTTCCAAAAGTCTAACATGTAAGAGATTATCTGAAGTAAGAAATAACAGAAACTACAGCACTGCTATCTATCCAAGCTGCTTTGGTCAGGTGAATCACAGCTGGTGTTCAGAAGCCAATTCACTGTAAAAAATATCACACACAGCCTGTGGTTCCTGAGCCTGACTGTGCATGAGAATCTTCACACCAGATAGTTGAAGCTAGAACCTCTGGGAACTTAGAATCACACAGAGCTCCTCCAACAGTTATAGTCATTGTCTGGCCATATGTGAGGAGTCTTTTCGTGGATTGTGAGTATGTCCACAAACTTGGACTGATGGTATTGGTGCAATTAATATTTACTTAAAAATATCTAGTTGTTTAAATAGGTTCACATCCATGGACATACCTTGAGGCAACCGTGTACGCCCTAAGGTAACTCCAGAGTGGTAGGGCAGGTAAACTGGAGACAGACAGACTGTGGAGCCAGACCCAACAGGAAGGAAGTAGACAAGAAAACAGATGAGTGTGCAGGAAATCAGTAGCTACAGATTTCACTAGCCCTACACATGGTAGTCAGGGAGATGAGAGAAGTCATAGTATAAAAGAGGATCCACGAGTAGGCAAAACTTGGAAACCAGGTATTTGGGAAGGCAGTTGGCATCAAGGAAGTCCATCAGTAGGGGGCAAGAGCAAGGCAAAATAGGGGACAGGGGAAAAGATACTAGGCCTAGAGGAAATAACATATTAGGCAGTTCACAAAATTAAAAAGAAATTAGGCACAAATGAACAACTAGGGCATAAAATAAGAACTAATATCAAAGGCAGCATCCCCTCTTTTTGCCATTTCTTCATTTTGTCATTCTTTCATCCATTCAGTGGCAATTGCTGTGGACCTACTTGGTGCTTGGCAATATGGCTCCAGACTGCTCTTCTGGAATCCTTTAATTCCTTTTATTTAAGATAAGGAATAGTCCAAAAATCCTACCACAGAATGTCATTACTAACAACATGTACACTGTTTGCTTCCCTTACTTTAAGTAGTGTGTATACGCATGTTTTCCAAACAGCCTGGGTCTGTAAATAAAAAGTGGTCACTCTTTCAGTAGGTATATTAACAATACCATTAAAAGAGGTCTTTTACTCTGTCAGCATTGTTTTGAATTCCAATTTTGTCAGTGCTTTCTTGATTAATTTAACAAGTGATTACCCAGCCAGTGGACTATTTTTTTTTCCTGATGTTCTTTTCTTTTTCTCTTCTCTCTCCTGTGCTATACTTTATGAACTCTCCTTTCTCATTAAATTAATGTGTGAGCAGGAGTTAGAAAGATAACTAAACTAAAATTAGTCATGTTTTTTCGTTTTTAGCAGCAGTGATATGATTTACTAGAGAAGGAAATTGGAACTGTGAACAAAAATTAAGCTTTTGAATTATCTGAAGATTTCATTCATCCTTGTTATTCCCAACCCCAGGGAAGAACTCTGTTTACCATGAGTAGGGAAAAAGTTTCATGCAAGAACATAGTCCAGTTTTAAATGCTTTTTCTGAATTCTGAACAAGCATAAATTGTGTTTATTTCTTGAAATTTAGGTTAGCAATCTTAATTTAAAATATGCTGCCCATAATTTCATCATTTGTGCATTTGTTAATTAAACTGGTAATGTTATCAAAACAAAATTGAGTTTCAATTTAGTTTTGTGAATATATTTTTCATAACTAAAAACAGTTTTATAGCTAATGTAGACATAGAGCATTCTTTGAATAGATAATCATCATTACCCAAATTAAGCAAGTGTTTGAGTGTCCTTTCAATCCTCTGATGGTACATTATTTCTGACTGTAACATGCCACTGACTTATCTGCCCCTCAGCAAATGACTTACTTTAATGCATCCATTATTCTTTCTGAAACTGTGCTCTTTTTTCTTTTTGCTTTGTTTTATCTTCACGATATCTTTGTTGTCAAATAGGTATTTAAGGTTATCACTACTGAGAGTTTTTATAGAAGACATTCAATATATTGGAAGTAGAAAAAGAATGATATACTCTTCTGTCATCTTCATTATCTTATGCAAGAAGTCAAAATGAAAATTCAACATAAATGCTTTCCAGTAGCAAAACTCAATATAAATGATAGAACTGGTACATCTTTCCTTCTCTAGTCTATTGTTTTCCAAGGTGGTTCTAAGAATGCCTAGACCATAGGATGCTCCACATGAAAATGGTTCTAGGATGAGATGAGTTTGGAGAATGTTGCACTGCATACTCACGTTTGGAGATATCCAAGGCTTATTAATATATTACAGACTGAATAAACTTGCTGTAAAGCAAACTGTATAACTTTATTCAAGTGTTTTCTACAGTTATTTGGACAGAGAATCATTTCTTCTCCTCTTGGAAGAAGTGTTCCAAAAATAAATGTTAAGAAACACTGATTTATTGTTTCCTGCTTAAAACACACTTACTAGTATCTGTGTAATTACTATATGTTAAGCATACAGCACAGAAAGAGCTGCCTCCTGACTAGCAAATTATATGCTAACTTTAAAATACAATGTAGGTTTGGAGTGCTGTCAACAAGATGGCAGAATAGAAATTTTTAGCCCTCATCCTGCCACAGAAACACCAATTTCACAATGATATGTGAACCCAAATATCTTTATGAGAAGTTCAAAATTCACTTAAGATGTTGCAGTAACTCAGATTCACACAAAACCAAAATACCATATTGAACTGGGCAAGAAGAGCAATTTCACTTTACTCACTTCACTTCCTTCCTCAGGCACAGTTCAGTGCTAAGAAAGATTGCTTCAGCCCATGACTCCTCTCTCGGAGGGAAAGAAAGGAGTTTGCACCCAACATTCTCAGCCTTTTGGGGTGCTAACTGAGAGACCTGTTTCTGTTCTACCTCACTCAGAATGCTAAAGAAACCACAGCATAATTTTAACACCTGGGGACAATTAACAACAAAAAACATAGGTCGGACAGCTTACTGCAGCCAGCATGGTTATGCAAGATTGGGAGAAGGCATACAACCCCAACATTTCTCTCCCAGAAGATGAGGGAGAACAGTGAAGCATGCATCCAATGCCCTGGTCTTTTATTGCACTGCCCTAGGGAAAAGGGGTTGGCAGCTTACTGTGGCCAGCATTGCTCCTTGCAATTGAGAGAAGGTGCACAACACTAAAATTTATCCCTCAGGAGGAAGAGAGAGAAGTAGAAAAGGTTTGGGAGGCTCTTAGAGTCTCTAACCAGGTTTATTGGTGAAGATCTTTTCCTACTGAAGCCAGTCTTTAAAGATTGGGAGAGGTGGCTATTTCTTCAAATGTGCAGGCATCAACAAAAACTACAAAAAGCACCAAAAATTAGTAAAATATGACACAATCAAGGAACAAAATAAATGTGTAGTAACTGACCATAAAGAAATAGATATATATGAATTGCCTGACAAAGAATTCAAATTAATCATCTTAAAGAAATTCAGTGTGTTACAAGAGAGCACAGACAGACAACTAAATGAAATCAGGAAAATTATACATGAACAAACTGAGACTATCAACAAAGAAATAAAACCATAAAAAAGAACCAAATAGAAATTCTAGAGCTGAAGAATACAATACCTAATATCTAAACTGAAAAATTCAGCAAATTAAATTGTAGACTTGATTATACAGAAGAAGTAATTTTAAAACTCAGGTCATTTGAAATTATCTAGTTAGAGAAACAAAAAGGAAAAATAGTAAAGAAAATCTAAGGACCTATGAAACACCTTATAGCAAACTAGTTTATGTACTATGTAAATTTTGGAAGGACAGAGAGAAAGGGATAGAAAGTTTATTTAAATAAATAATCTTGAAAACTTCCCAAATCTTGGGAGATATATGGAACTGCAGTTTCATTAAGTCTAAAAGACCCAAATAGGATTAAATCTACACCAAAATACATTATTATCCAATTGCCAAATATCAAAGACGAGGAGTTTTCAAAGTAGCAAGAGAAAAGCGATTTGTTACATACAAGAGATACTCTATAAAACCATCTGTGGACTTCTCAGATGAAAGTTTGCAGGCCAGAAGAGAGGAGAATAATAGAGAAAATAATACTGGAAAAAAATGACAAAACATCAACCAAGAATACTATAACCAGCAAGCTGACTTTCAGAAATGAAGGAGAGGGAAAGATTTTCCCAGACAAACAAAAACTGAAGTTTATCTCCACTAAAACTGCATGTCAAAAATACTAAAGGGAATTCTTTAAATTGCAACAAAATGATGCTAAACAGTATCACAAGAACATATGAAAGTATAAAACCCACTGGTAAAAGTAAATATATAGATAAATATAGAATATTATAATACTGTACAGGTGTTATATAAATCACTTTTAATTGTAGTATAAATGTTAAAAGACAAAAGTATTATGAATAACTATAAAATTTTATATTTATAAAAAATAACTATAAAAGAAAAACTACCAAATTTTTTCAATGTACACACAACATAAAAGATGTAAATTGTGCCATAAATAACATAAAGTGTGAGTTGTTGGAGAAGTAAAAGTGGAATTTTTTTATGTGACAGTAGTTAAGTTATTATCAGTTTAAAATAGACTGGCACAACTGTAAGAGGTTCTATCTAGCCTCATGGTAACCACAAAGAAAATACCTATAGAAGATAACACGAAGGCTGGAAGAGATGGCTCATGCCTGTAATCCCAGCGCTTTGTGAGCCTAAGGTGGAGGATGATTTGAGACCATGAGTTTGAGATTAGCCTGAGGCAATATGGTGAGAGCCCATTTCTATAAAATAATTTTTTAAAAAAATTAGCCAGGCATGGTGGTGTCCCCCTATAGACCCAGATACTTGGGAGGCTGAGGTAAGAAGATCAGTTTAGCCCAGGAGTTTGAGCTGTTGTGAGCTATGATTGCATCACTGCACTCCAGCTTGGGTGACAGAGCAAGATGCTGTCTCCAAAAAAAAAAAAAAAAAAGAAGAAGAAGAAGAAGAAGAAGAAGCTACAGGGAAGAAAGAGAAAGAAATCAAAACATATTATTATTTTTAAAAAATCAGTAAAGCACAAAGTAAGATACTGCAAGATCAGCAGAAAATAACTAACAAAGTGACAATAGTAAGTCCCTCCTATCAATAATTACTTTAAATGTTAATGCATTAACCACCCAAATCAAAAGAGAGAGAGTTGCTGAATTAATTAAAAAAATAAAAATAAGACTCAACTGTATGTCTACAAGAGACTTATTTTAGATTTAAGGACACATATAGGTTGAACGTAAAAAGATGTTCTATGCAAATAATAAATGAAAACAGGGATGGCTATACCTATATCAGAATTAAAATAGACATTAAGTCAAAATGCAATGTAGATTTCATTATTACAAACACTGGCTAGATGATCTCTAACAAATAATGTCAGATAGTTAATATTACTGTGCTGAGGAAAAGTACAAAAGTGAAATATTTCCTGGGCCTTTAGGATCTTCAATCAATGATAAATCAAATTTATATAGCTTAAAATTACTATTTGTTTCTTATTGAAAAAAACAAGTACAGTCAGCACTCCATATCTACGGGTTCTGCATCTGTAGATTCAGCCAACCTTTATGAAAAATATTTTTTAAAAACCCGCAACAATATACATAGTAACAGTACAACAAAAAATTATATAGATTTAAACAATATAGTATGACAACTATTTACATAGCATTTCCATTGTATTAGGTATTATAAGTAATTTAGAGATGATTTAAAGTATGCAGGAGGATATGTGTAGGTTATATGTATTTACTATGCTATTTTATATAAGGGCCTTGAGAATTTGCAGATTTGGGTATCTGCAGAGGGTCCTGGAACCAGTACCCTGTGGATACCAAGGATATGAGAATTAATATCGTTTCTTTTTTTGACAAGATGAATTATTTTAAGTTCTAGTATTTCTTTTTAAAAGATGATTATTCTTGCCAGCAAATTTTTGATAATTAGAATTAGAAAAAGAATAGTTGTTTCTTCTCTTTTGTCATTTCCTTAAATTGAAATTATGTTTCAAAGAAAATTTACTGTTTTCTTCTTATACAACTGAGTTCTTACTTTCCATTAGACTAACATTTCCATGGGCCTTTGGGATATCAGAGGAAATAGATGGGAGGGACAAGATTATGATCCACATATTTCTATCCCATCTTTGCTCTTGTGAGTAAACAACTCCATTTAGCTTCTCATCAAGTTTTCACATTGCGATAGGTAAAGCAACGAGATGCAAATAGACTTCAAAACACCTGGCCCTGAATAAGGGTCTTGGAAAATAAATTAATTTAGAATGTAAAAGCTGGATGTCACCTCAGAAATAATCCAATTCAAGGGCTGTCAATGCTGGCTGCAGCATAGAACCACACAGATAGCTTTGAACCAAACACACCAGCAAGCAAACAAACAAATGGCAATGGTTGAGGGCCCAGTACACACAGATTCATATTGATTAATTACTTAATTAGTACTCCAGTGAAATCTGGAGTCCGAGACTTAATATTTTAAAGAACTCTCCAATGGTGGGGAGAGGGAGAATCAAAAGAGAAGTTAAAGTTGATAACAACTAATCCTCTCAAACTCCATCACATTCTGGGTGAGGAATTTCTTGAGCAAGTAAGTGATTTTCTTGTTTACTGTTGGAAAATCAGTTAGTCCATTGGAATTAGAAAACAGATCTTCTTATTCTTAACCTGAGCACTATCCATCATATAGCGTTGCCTTTCCTCACCATTCTCCTTAGCTGCATGAATTTCTTTTCATGGATAAATCATACAACTTCTTTGATGTTCATGTTTTGCCTTACCTGGTCAATGGTACCCAATTTGATCTAAAATGGTACATTTTAGGATCAAATAATAACAATAAAACATATCTGTGTAAATGTATATGGTGTTGCTGATATATTACAAATGATCCAAACTACATTGTTCATTTACACTAATTAATAGAATGTTTCCCATCAGCTTTTACTTGAAGAAGTGTTTTCCCAATTTTTCTTTGAAATCTAAGACCATCTCTCAGCATGTTATTTACTCCCAGATTCAATCTGTTTGCTGAAGCTACTGAGTGATTTTCAACATCCAACCCACTCTGGGACATAATCCCTTCTTAGTGACTTTACAAAAAAAAGCAAAAACAAAAACAAAATAAGAATTCTTAAATAAGTGACTAGCGCCATATCCTAGACTATGATAGTGTTTTGTTGCCCTACAAAATAAGAAGTGAGAGCAAGAGAAAGTACTTTCTCCACACCGGAGTCCCCACAGGGACACAGCCAGCAGCCTAGCTAGCCCCTTTGGAATAGCACCTACTTGCCTTCTCTGCCTGCTGGGTCCCTTCTCCTTTGAGCCCCCACCTCACATGGCAGGTTCTACACCTGGCCATCTGCTCCCTCACCTCCTCCGTGGAGCCTTCTTCACCAGTGGCTCTGTCTGCCTTACACTCAGAGAAAGGCTGTAGGAATGGTGATGAAGGCAGGCTGCCCCCGTGATTGAATGCCAGGGCTGCTAGTATGTCTCCACAGAGAAGATGAGCTACATTGCCTTAGTGCTAGAACTGCAGGTGGTTCTTGGGGTGATCTGTAGAGTCCCAGCATCATTTGAGGTCAATAGAGATAGATGGATTGTTGAGTAGGTGTTACTCTAAATTCCCACCCAAGGAAAAGTGCAGAAAGTACCACTAATAAATGCCTAACTGGCTCCTGGGCACACTGACCAAGGGGCTGCCATGATTCCTAGGCCATCAGGATTTAACTAGATGTTCCACTGGGAATTGCAGGGCTGTCTGCCTAGCCTTCATTACCATGAAAAATCAAAGTTGGAAGTATGTCAGAGGGCTTCTATGGACATTGTTTTTTACCTACCATAAGGTGATGGCAGTTTGCAGGAAAATTATTTCATGGAAAGTCCCTAGAACGTGCTGATGTAAGCAGCTAACACCAGCCTCTCTAAATCAATCATGTCATGGTTTCAGCCTAATTACTAGAATTGGTGCTCAGACTAAAGAAGTCAGTAAATACCAGAAAGAAAGTTTTATTGCAAAACAGATTGCAGTTCCAGTAAAGTTGTTGTATATGAACAGAAACATGCTGCTTACAGATGTCCCTCAGCCCCAATCCTAAGTAATATATATTACAAAATAGAGGGGGAGGATGCCCACAGTGGCAAGGACAGATGCTCCTAGTAAGGCATCACAAATCAAAAGCAAACCTAAATATTCACAAGAGGTATGCCACGACTAGGTGGAATAAAATCAGACAGGCTCAATTTTTAAAACTGCTTTAGGTGACTGTCTTATCCAGGGGGAAAAAAAAACTGTCTTCATTTTTAATTCAATGCCGGCTTGGCTTGCATAGAGCAGGCAACCAAGAATGTGAATTAAATGAATCCTGTAGATACGAAGGGGAAAGTACCCATTTCAAAGAGCTTTCTGTCATCCTTATTACCAAGTTCTCTGTTTCCAAAGTATAAGGAAGGAAGTCCTGTGACTATCGGGGGGACAATGTGATGGGTTTACTATGGGAAATTGAATCAAGTTTCCCACACTTATGTCCAGTGTATTTACACAAAACAGTTACCCTGATCTTTTCCCCATTTATTCCCTAATTTCTTTTCTTAGATAAATGGTTTCTTTGAAGCTGAGAATCTGCTAGGCCTTTTACCTTCAGGCTGTAAGCCTCTTTGAGGCATGTAATTGTATCTCATACCTAGCATAATAGATGTTCAACAGATAGTTGCATATTCATGTCTTATGTAATGGCCCTGCCAATGAGGTCACTGTCAGCCAACAGATTTTTTTGATTCATGACTTTATATTTTGGACATTTTTCCGTCTCTACAGATGGACCCTTCATCTACAGATGAAATGACCCTTCATTTCTTTCTTAATTTAGTCTCCACTTCTTTCTTCCAGTCCCTTCCTTCTCTTCCTCTGCCTCCCACCACAGTATATGGTTCCAGGTCTGAATGCTTTTGGGGAAATTATCCCCTACCTAATTTATATGATTCTAGAGCTAGTGATAGAAATGTATGTACTTAAATCTGAAAACTTTTTTAAAAAGTTTGAAAAGTGTAATTCACGTCCTTTCCTCCAAAATTATTTTATTTTTGAAAAAAAAAGTTATTAAATGAACCTCAGGTGTACCAAATTGGACTGATCCAAATTCTTAGCTTGAGACACATTATCTATTGGTTCATGCATAGTCACATTTTTAAAACATTTTATTTATTTATTTATAAACACAATGAACCCTTGCGAACACATTGCCTGACACAAACACTAGAACATTGCCAGTAACTTAAATAAGTTAGCCTATGTGTTCCAGTTCCCCTGACTCCAATGCACAGGAGCCACTATCCTGAACCTTGTCTTTATCTACCATCCTCATGCTTTTTAATCACATTTATGCCTAAAGGATATTTTGTTTAATTGCTTTTTAAAAACTTCTTGGAAAAAGTATCCTGTTGTCCAAGTTTCTATAGCTCTTGACTTTGTCATTCAATAATACCTTCCTACATTTCCTTTGGTCACAAAATAGAAAATTTGTCATTAAATTCAAAAAGAAAGAAATGAAGAGAAAAGAAAGAAAGGAAAAGAAAGGAAGAAAACGCTTATATATTCTCCCACTGTGAATGGTATGACCCTAAATTTAGGTTATGTTACACCAGGCAACATTACCTGCAGAATAATAAATCTAGAGTAAAACATCAGGAGTTCTCTCATTTATTCTCAGTATCTTCAAGTAAGACTAACACAAGAATAACCCATTAAGATTCATCTATGTGTCATGTTGTTCAATAATACTTTCCATCATTTTTTAAATAAGGTAGAGTGCCAGAAATATTTTATATTAATCTATGGTGAAACTTACTGTGCATCTCTTTAATATAATGTTTAATAATTTGATTCAAATAATGATTCTAATTGTTCCTTTTAGCCTCATATCTGGTTTTTCAGCTCATGTAAATACATCTAAGAAAGATTATTTCTCCTAGCATTTCTGGCACAAACAAGCCCTCAAATTTTCTGGGTAAGTTTTCTAGGCTCAACATTGTAGTAACTCAAGATTAAACTCCCTGGACTCTTCTAGGGATGCTCACAGGAATCCAGTCTTTGAATCATCAGAGACATCACAGACTTGAGCTATTTTTTTTTTTTTAAGACAACAGTCTCACTCCTTTGCCCAGGCTGGAATGCAGTGGTGTCATTTGGATTCACTGCAACCTTCGCCTCCCTGGCTCAAGTCATTCTCCTGCTTCAGTCTCCTGAGTAGCTGGGACTATAGGCATATGCCACCACGCCTGCCTAACTTTGTATTTTTATTAGAAAGGATTTCGCCATGTTGGCCAGGCTGGTCCCGAACTCCTGGCCTCAAGTGATCTACCCACTCAGCCTCCCAAACTGCTGGGATTACAGGTGTTAGCCACCACACCCAGCCTCAACCATTAATAATCTAAACTTATTCTCTCACGCTGTAGTTGCCAACTCACCACTGAGCTGCAGCATCAAATCCAATCTGGCCATAGAGGTCCACTCTCCAAGCTCATGAAAAGCCAGGCAGCACCTTGTTCTCCAGCTGGAAGATTTGGACTGTCACGCACCATATCCCTTCTGCCAGGCAATTTGTGCAGCAGCATGGAGTCCTGGTTACTAAAAAGAAAAAAAGAAAAAAAAAAAAAAGAGGCCTTTTAGATATCCTCCAAAGCTGATGTTGAAGTTCTGGCAGTATGGAAGCTCCATCTGAGACATCAGAAATAAAAATTACAGGAGGAATTGCTGGAAAAATCCAGACTCCAGTTCTTGTCCTAGTAATAGTGTAGAGGAAGTGTTGAGCAGAGGCTGTGATTCTAACAAAAGAGGGAAGGTTTCTTCATTTCCCATAGCCTCAATGAGAAAGTGTAGCTAAGGAAGCAACTTTTAGACGAATTTCTTTGGTTATGCAATTACATAGTCTTTGAGTGTTTAGCCAACACACCTGTTTATCACTCAGCATTCTAGTGAAAGCTGGAGATGACAAAAAAAGGAGGGAAACTCACATTTATTATATGCCCACCCCTGTGCTAGACGTTTTCTCTTTTATAGATGAGGTAACAGGGGCTCAGACAAGTTAGCTAATTGCCTTGCTTTGTAGTGCCAGAGCAAGGTCTCAGTGCAAAGCCTGTGTTCTTTTCATAATAGCATTGGTTACCAATAAAATAAAAATTAGAATCTAATTGAGAAGAAAGTCACAAGAATAAAAGAAGCATGGTGTCTCCATTGACAACCAAGGAAGTTGGACTGGAGGAAAATTGTCATCAGAGTGAAGCAAAAAGAGGTGGAATCCACAGAGAAAGACACGTAACGTGTTCAAGCTGAAGCTAGTGGTCATTAGGAAATAGTATAGAGAGGCTTCAGTATGATGACCTCATTAGAGGTAGGTATTAGAGAAGCTGATCTGATTACAGTGGCCTAGATTTGATAGTGGTGATCAGAGGAATGGAGAGGAAGTGTCCCACAGGAAACCCTGTTTTTGATTTCCCACAGCATGACTAGAACATGATATAAGGTAAATAAAAGTCTCTGCAATGATGGAGATGTTGTAAAAGAAGGAATGACAGAATACAATTTAAAAATATATAGTCATTCCAAAAGTTAGAGAATTATCTTGCTGTCAAAGAAAGGAAAAATAATAAAACCAGCTAACAAGAATTGTCAGCTATTAGCCAAACCAGCTCAAAGTGGCTTTATATACATTAACTAAATTAATATTCATAACAGCCTGAGAGGTAGATACTATTATTATCCTTGTTTTACAGATGAGAAAACTGAGGCATGGGGACATTAATAATTTGCCCTGATTTCATGGAGTTAATGAGAATTAGAACCAGGCAGTCTGGCTGTAGAGTTTCCATTTTAACTTCCATGTGCAAGACTTGATATATGAACACCAGGGCAGAGAAAGTCTCTCTTTTTTTGATGGGCCCCCAATGTATTATGGAAACTCGGAAGGGGGTTAGATTTTATAAAGAGGTACAAGATATACAGGCGATATGTTGACATGCTATGGATATGCAATATAAGTGAAATATTCCAGGGACATATTCAGAGTGTGTTACTACAGCTGATACTTAGGGCTGGGCACTAGCAAAAGACACTAGGTAACTATGAAGCACGTTTCTCCATCCTCCCATTGAATGGAGCCATTACAAAGCTTGCTTATAGGCTATGAAACACATTGCACAGCCTACAGTTTTGTGAATTGCTTTGAACTGACCTCTGGTTTTGTTTATATGTTTCTCACCCCCAGCTAAATTTTAAGATCTTCAAAGACAGAACCTGTTCCTTTGGTCTTTTTGGTATCCTCAGTGTCTACTGCCAACCTATACACAGAGTTGGTAGTTAATAAATACTTTCCTAGCCTACAAAATGTTTTTGGAGCATAACCTAGGAAAAGATTGTTTTTAATTATGCAACAGCAACTCACCACACAGTTACTGTTTATCTGTTCTGCCTTCATCTGCCCTGCTAGTTGGAATAGCTGCAGTTAGAAAGAGATACAGAAGAGAGTGGAATTTCAAAAACTGTAGATAATATAACTATTTTGGATTCCTTTTCAGGCAATTCTAGATCTTCATTTCTTTGGGATCAGTTACTAAAAAATTATAGTGTTCTTTTAGTGGTGTCATGCTTCCTTGCTTTTTCATGGTTCTTATGGCCTTGCATTTAATGTCTGTGCATTTGATGGAGTAGTCACATTTTCCAGACTTTACAGTCTGGCTTCAGTGGTGAAAAATTTTACCTGCAGGTGGGCATGAGGGCATTGGTTGGATGGGGGTGCAGCAACTTTGGTTCTGAGTGGGCAGCTGCAGCAGTGTAGTGTCTGTACAGCTTTATCAACTGAAGTCAGCCCTGGCAAACACTGTAGGTGTTTGTGACAGCAGCAATGGTAGCATGAGCTGTTGGGGTCCTTTGTGGTAGAGACTGGTTGTTTTTTTTTTTTTTTATCACAATGGAAAATTCTAGCCAAGGAGATCCCTCTTGGCACTGGATCTGACGTGGCCCACAAGTAGCCAAGGCTGTACCAGGTTCCAGGGTGTAGGTTCTCAGAGTAGCTGCCGAGCTGGGGTCCTGGGCTCAGGAGCTCAAAGAACTACTGTGGTACTTGAAGCCTGAGACATGGGTAAACTTTCCAAGGCACAGGCATGTGCAGATCCCTCATAGATAATCTTTGATCATTCTTCACGTATTATGATTCAACCTAGAATGATGTTTAACTTCCTCTCCTCTTAGCTTCTCTGCTTACATCAATGATAGCAAATGACATAAAAAATAGATAAGGTTTCATGGTAACTTGAATTCAGTCACCTGATTCTGATCACCAACATGTTTTCTGGCTGGTTTTCTGGAGTGTGAAAAAGAGTTGTGTGAGCAGCAGGGAAATCAATGTTCCCACCTCACTAGAAACTCTGGCCTGCTCCTGCATAGCTACATGGCACCAAGATTTCAGGAGAACAACTTTTTGACTCCTACAAATGGGTCTTGACTTTCAGTAACAAGGGGTTAATTTAGACAGACATCAGAAACCAATTCAGGCCCTCAGTGAGTGAAAGAGAGACAGGAAAGACTTCAGAACCAGCAGTTCCTTCTGCAGAAGGCTGTTTCTGGTTTTCTACCAGTCTGTTTTTCTGTTGTGTTTTCTACTTTTTAATTTGCCTCTCTGCTCAAGCAGCCTACAGCCCATAGGAATGAGAGCGTTTTTTAAATGTTTTCTCAAATAAACATTTTATAAGATAGTACATATAACTTCTGCACCTTGAAAAGCTTTACAAAACCTGTAGGCTTTGAGCGTGCAGACTAACAGTAAGGCAGAAGTAAATAGGAAAGAATGGGCAGGCTCTTTGCTACTCTCCCCACCACACAACTTTTCTGATATCTCTCAGCTTGTACCTACCTACAGACATTATGGAAGTGGGTAAAATAAAGAAGAGAGCTTCTAAAATAGATTGTGCAAGGCACTGAGTACTGAATAATGGTATTAGGAAAAAAAGGAGGAAGAGTATGAGTGTAATATTGCCCAAGAGCATCTGTAGAAAATACATGTGTTTCATTTATGAACTGTCTTCTAGTGAACTGCCACTGCAGGAATCCTGTTCCTTCTTTGTGTGTATATTTTCTATAGCCTAATGTTTGAAAGGGATAAAAAACATATTATCAAAAAGGAAATAATACACTACCTAACCAAGCATACATCTAGACCAGAGGATGGAGCAAAACAACCCTTTTTTTTCCCTCTGAAATTGCCTATCATGCTATACTGATGTCACCTCAGCTCATTGCCAAGGATTCTCTTCTCTCTTTCTTTTCCCATCTCCATCCCTTTTATCTGACTACACTTTCATCCCTCTAGCCCCATTCCAAGGTACTAGATTCCAATCATGTTTTTCCATCTAGATTCGTCACCTTCTTCTCATAGAGCTAGGGAGAATGAGGGAAAGTGGGAGGGCTTTAAGTTCCTCAGTTACTTTGAAGTAAAATGTTTATTAGGTAAACACACTTCTGCCTCTTGTAATATAGACTACTTCTTTCAACATAATGCTAGGGTGTTATTATTGTATGGTCCCTTTTCTCTGCTGTGTCAAATATCTACTTCTGTTGCTCTGGTCTGACATAGGCAGCACTCAAGGAGAGGAATGAGCCAGACCCTTTCCCCAGTCCGAACTCAGAGGGTGCAGAAGTGGGAGGAAAGCCCTTCATATCTGGTGTACTCTGAATTCCAGTGCAAGTGTTTCATTAAAGCTCACCGAATAAGATATAATTTTCATAATAGTTAGAAAATTCAGGTCGCCACGTTTTTCCTGTTTGTTAATGCCGACAAGACATGGAATATACTAGTTATGCCAAACAGACTATTTGGTCAAGATGGTAGAAAAATTGAATTGGAGCAGTGACTGAAAGTGTCAATAGCCAATGACAGAAGACATGGGCAATTCCCCTTTCTCGGGATTTTAGCCTTTGCTGCTGAGAGGTTTTCCTGCCTTTTACTGTGGACTACATTTATAAATCCCTGTGTAGTACCAGGAACTCAATACCTATTAACTTCTTAATCAGTAGAAGACAATCTTTGCAAATTTGAAGGCTATTTGGAATTAAGGGGCAGTTATATCAAGTTAGGGAATATATCAACAAGCAAAAGTGGTATTAGAACAAACACTCTTTAAAAGGTTAAGTTTCTAAATATCCTGTGTTTTTTCTAAGTCAAAAAATTGTGCCATTTTTTTCTTCGGGAGACACATTCAGAAATAAATGTGTCTCTAAAGCAAATACTGCCTGTGAAGTTGGAAATACTAACCAAATCATCCTCTTTTTCCAGAGTCTCAAGGGGCTGAGGCAATAACAGTAATGGAGACGCTCAGATATGGGCAAGACACACATTTAACAAGTCCTATGAAGGAAAGCATGTTTGCTGTGTCACTATGCTCTTCAAAGTCAACTGGGATGATGGCAAAGGGCAACTGCCTTGCAATCCTTTATTTTAGTGCAGGAAAACATCTTCAGTGGTCAGAATTACTCACTTGATTCAAGAAAGTTTTCAAAACATTTCTAAATATCATAATTCACCATTATAGATACCATGTTATTAGAGAAAAGAAAGGTATTAAAATGAAATAAGAGGTCAAACTGTCCCCTATTAAACATGTCATAATAACAGAGAAAATGTTGCAGTAACCTGACCTTTTTGTTTCAAATGAAAATCAAATATAAGCTTTTTCTGTTACATTAGCAATCATGTAATTCTCTAAAGGTGGCTTTTAAAACATAAGAGGATTCAACATTTCCTAGTACTTGCTAGGAACATTGTTAAATTCAATCTTTTCTTTTTATTAATAGAATGACATTTAGTCTTTCTGAAAAGTGCTGCTTTGGGGGCTGATGACCATGATGGGCATGTGTTGGTTGACCAGTTTGTATAGAGAAAACATTCAACTTAATAAGCATTTCTTGGTTCAGTATTTTTGGTCACCTACTATGTGCTGAACAGAGTGAGTGATAAGAAATAAGTACAGGATTCAGGGGATGTTTTTTATACTGAGACAGCCAGGTGGGAAGTATTCCCCACAGAAACTCCAAACAGCCTGTGCACTGGGAGGAGTGCACACTTGGGCAGAGTCACAGAAGTTTGCGCTGTTTGCAGTGGGGAGGAGCCTGGCCCCTCCTCTTCCTGGGTGGAAACTGGAATTCAAACTGTGAGGTGGGAAGCACAGTAGCAGGACCCTAGCTTTGTGGAGAATTCCTGTTTTCCTGTTTTTTGCTTTTTTCCTTTTCACCCAACAGATCCCATCATTCTCACCCTTCAAATTGTCTGGGAGCCTAATCTTTTGTGGTCATCTGACAAGGACCCTGTCTTTAGCCGAACTAAGGAAAAGTCCCTTGACAACAGGAATGTAATCTTGTTGAAAAAACAATAAATACCAAAAAAAAAAAAAAAAAAAAAAAAAAAAAGGTAAGACAAGGTAGAATATGGAGTAAAAATAATAGATGCTGTGGTAGATATTGCAATGAAGAGAGAGATTGCAATGAAGAGAGAGGGATGTTAAGAGATACCTTGAATTTGGCAAGAGGGTAGAGATGCCATCCTGAGTGAAATGTCAGAGGGCAAGAGAGCATGGAAGATGATGGGACACAGTGAAGAGCCTTGAGAAATGAGGACCCCATGAGGAGGGGTCAGATGATAAGAAGTTTTAATCCTAGAAACAGGAATTTTTCAATTGATCTTATAAACAAATAGTCATGGCAGGATTTTCAATCAGTGAAATGAATCATGCCAGTTGGGAGCAGTAGCATGTAGAATAGACTTAAAGAAAGAACATCTGCAAACATGAAAATTTAGAGGAGGGTTTTCACAGTAATATACCCATTAAGTGATTAAGGTCTAGGGTGGAGTCCACAGAACCAGAAAGAAAAAGTAAAACTGAGAACATGAGGCAAGGACCGATTTGACAGGGTTTGAAGAAAATAAAGGGCTGAAGATCAGGTCCCAGCATCGTGTCTGCCAGCGTGAATATTCAGTGGATGGTGTTGGAATGGGTGGCTAATAAGTAAATCTCAGGTTCTGAGTCTAGGTGACTAAAATTCGATAGACAAGAACATCATAAGCATCTTCAAACAGACTTAACTGTCTTGGAGACTACACAAAATTGACCCGATGGCTACTCAAAGTCTGTTCATTTAATTCAGTATATACAATTTTTAAAAAATCAAACTGGTATGTAGAAGAGCCAGCCAGCTTTTGAATACTTCCTTTTTCGTCCTGTTGTTTTTGATGTTGTGGAGACCTACACCGACAAACACAGAAAGAGGAGACTTATTAGGGTTTGTGGAAAGTGCTAACCTTTCCTATAGTTTCTTTCATTACAGAAAGATTGTTTGTTGATCTGACTGTACGTCCAATTAGTAAATGCTTTCCATAGGTTCATTTACTAAGGCCAAAAATAAAAAGGACTTTTCAAAGAACATCATGCCATTTTCCCTAAACACAATAAGCTGTTTCTGCTGGGGAAGTCCTGCTCACCTTTCACCAGCCTTCAGAATGTCTGTTACTCCCTTCTCCCCTTCTGCTTCTGGCTTAAAAACACTTTTTTTATTGTTATTACCTTGGCTCAAAGCTTCCACAACGGCTTCTTGCTTAAGCATAAGGACATAGAAATTAGAGCAATGGTCACAACAGCACAACATGGTTGGTATGAAGGACTGGAAATGCTAGTCAGTAGTGAGAAACAAGCAGACACAATGAACTATATTAATCCAGAAGTCACAGGTTATGACCTCATTCTTATAACTCTATGTTGTTTTAAGTCTATAAACTTTCAATATTTCCTTGCAAGGGAGTATTTTCATATGAAAGTCAAAACAAGTTATAGTTAGTCAGAGGCTGGAAGAGATCACTAATAATTTAATACATCTTGACTAGTTCCAGGTTGAAGGCACCATATAGGTGTTTATTCCTGGATCAATTGGTTTTTGGTAGTTACTATATTTTTAGTTCTAATTAAAAATGCACTAGAGGAGGATTTGAAAGCTATGAAGGTGCTGCCACCTGGAGGATTTTTTCTGCCCATTTGGAGTTTTACCTCTACCAAGCAAGGGCAGACTAGTGGTGGTAATCATTCTATTCTATAAAGAAGCCGAACTCTCTGGTTTGGGATATCACAGAACAGGGAGACAAGCAGCCTGGTAACTGATGGCACTTTACATTTTTCAGCCATATGTTTTAGTGTCAGGTGCCACAGGCACTGGGGTGAGGTAGCCTTTTGTACCCTCCTCACTGGTAACTGCTTAGACTCACATGAGCCTTTTACACAGTTCTACTTCCCATGAACAATATAAAAATGCTGAGAGAAAGAAAAAAGGTTTCTATTTCCTCGAGGTTGAAATTGACATGAAATGAATAAATAACTTAAAATACAGACATAATTGAAGAAAAATAATTATAAAACCCTAACCTCTCCAACTCTCCCAAACTGTATCAATTCTTTCAACATTAATTCTGTATGTTAGGACAACAGTGCTCTAAAAGTCCTGCTCAGAAAACAGAGGAGTTAGGAATGGATGGGATACCGTTCTTGAATTTGTAATAAGGGGCCCAATGATTGCCAAATTCATTATCATTTACAGATGAAAAGACAATGGGACGTATCACCAAAGGTGTTCTTTATTGACTGGTCCCCTTTGCTAAAGCTTTAGTTCTCTGTACATTAGATTGATGTATTTTTAAAAAATAATCTTAAACAGTAGACTGTTAATTTGGGGGATTTTTTTTTTTTTTTTTTGTATTCCTTGGTTTTTAGAAGCCCTTTCCATTAACCCTTTAGTGCGTTCTCCATGAATTCTTTAACCTGATATTCACCAAGGTGCCTGCTTCTGGCATGCTGAGAAAAATAGGACATGAACTTCTATCGAACCTGAGGTCTCAGCACATCTATGGGGCAAAAATGTTCCATTTCCCCATTAAAAAGCTTTCATTTGTAAGCCACAGATGAAATTTCATCTGCTTTGCATCAGTCTAGTTTATAACCCTAGAGAACTTGGCACCACAACCCTCAACCCCATTATTGGTATTTTCCCTTCTGAGGGGAAATAATACATTAACAGCTTGGTTTTTGTTTATTTTGTTTTTGCTTTAAAAAATGAAACACATTTCACGTGTTGCCCTCACATTTTTTGTTTCTCATTGAAAGCTTTATTCTGGGCTACTTTCAACTGAGCATCTCTGGAATGACAGCCATATGGGGTTTCTTGGTTTGTTGTTGTTTTTCACTTTGGTGGGGGGTTGGGGGGTGGTTTCTGGTCTTTATATGCATTGCCAAGCAACCTGGAACTCTGTTGGCAGTTACAAAAGCTCTCTTGGATTGCTAAATTCACTTCCATTGGAAACACAGTTTTACATTTAGGAAAATAAAATGGCATCTTTTAAGTTTTCCCTCCAGAAAATGTAATCATGAAAAAATATGCTCTCTCTTGTTGCTGATTCTCATACAACAAAAGTGCTACCGAGTAGGCACTTAATTGACCCATAAAATGTAGATAAACTTGATGGGTCCAAAACCATTTTGATCAAAGAATGACAGCTATATGAAGGAGTCCATCAGGATCACTGCAAGGAATATCTATTCAATAATGAGGTTTCTGATGACCGGAGCTGGTCTCTTGCATTCAGGAAATATTTATTGATTAAGAAATATAGAAGAATGAGATAGAAAACAGGAGAAAGGAAAAAGAGGTACTTGCTGGAAAGTGGTTGAGAGCCACCAGCAACTAACAGTGGCATTGCTAGAGAGCCCTGGGTCACTGTGGAAGGCCCAGGCAGTGGATGCCCATCATCAGCCCTTCACAGAACAAGATTTTTCAGAATTAATCATTTTCATTTCTATATGTGCAGAATGTAAAAATGATTGTGAAATGAATGCAAAATTAGCTGAAATAAACCCCAATCAACTCTCACAGAAATGTGTTTGCCTTTTTTTGGCTTGGTTTACTTTTATTGAGCCAAGGACTTGTAACATGGCCACTCTGTTTTCTGATTCAACATTTTTGCGGTGAGTACAGAGAGATGGTTTGGCCACAAAATAGTTGGCTGAATTGAATATATTTTACCATAAAAGACAGGGTAAATTTTTGCCAAAAGTATAGTATAGACATATTCCTATCAAATGACACTTACAAAGCAAAATGGTCAGCTTATTCTGCAAAACGAAAGGGAAAAAAAGGAAAGGGAAAAATGCAATTGTTGAATTTCTTGACAAATTTAGTCACAAGATATAATGAATACTGAGACTCATATTCTAAATTATGTTATGCTGCAATATTAGATACTTTTAAAATATCTTAATATTTAACTCAATGACCAAATAAATTGTTATTCATCCTGTCTTTCTTCTTCATCTGAAAACAGAAATAAAATACGACATAGTATAGCTGCCAATACAGACTTCTAGAATTATGAGAATTTCAAGATAAACAGTTAACCATATGAATGTGTATATCACTAACCTTAAAAAGCAATAATACAATAATGGTAACTATAAACAAAGTACCATGTTAGATGCTTTAGATACGTCATCTCATTTATTCCTCCCAGCCCATTCAGGAAGTCCTTGTTATTCCATTTCACCCTGACACTTACAGGGATTTAACTAGCTTAGAATTGTATAGTAGTGGACGCCAGATCAGAATTCAAACACCTGGAGCCTAACACCAGAAATCACCCTGTGAACAACCACACAGTAAAGATCATCCTGTTGTATTCGTTCAATTATTCTATTTCCATTTCAAGACTCTGTTTACACTGTATATTAACCTTAGTACATTTTGTCCTTTAAGCAGTGAGTTTTGGTGTCTGTAGTACCTAAATTTGCTTGAGGGATGTTCTGAAAGAATCTGCTCAGGTTTTTGTTTTGTTTTGTTGTGTTTTTGTTTTTGTTTTCCAAGTTACATTGAAGAAGGAAACAGTCATTTAAACTACTTAACCTCTAAAAAGTCAAAAAAAATTTATTTCAGATAAACCAAGTTGGTAGCATAAAGTCCAAAAAAGGAATACAGAGTTAAAAAACTGGCAGTTGAGAAATATATTCATTCTGTCACTCCATTAAAAAGCTTCCTCCTGGGCCAGGCGCACTGGCTAACGCCTGTAATTCCAGCACTTTGGGAGGCTGAGGCGGGCGGATCACCTGAGGTCAAGAGTTCGAGACCAGCCTTGCCAACATGGTGAAACCCCGTCTCTACTAAAATTACAAAAAAAGTTAGCTGGGCATGGTGGCGTGTGCCTGTAGTCCCAGCTACTTGGGAGGCTGAGGCAGGAAAATTGCTCGAACCTGGGAGACAGAGGTTGCAGTGAGCCAAGACTGTGCCATTGTACTCCACCATGGGTAACAAGAGTGAAATGCCATCTTAAAAAAAAAAAAAAAAAAAACTTCCCCTAAAAAAAGGCTTAAGAAAAACAACTGGAAAATTTGTTTGGAGTTTCATAATATTGGCAACAGCTCCCATCATTCTGGCTTTATAAATGATATTTGAGCCAGGAGAAAAGATCCCTAGAACATAGTCCTATTGGTATTTGTGGCGTGTCCCTTACTACTTTGTCATAGAAAAAACAAAGATCGCTACATAAACCCATTGCCCACGACTTACCCATATGAATCCTCATAGCCTCAATCTTCTTACAAATTCATATCATGTGCTCTAATTAATGAGCAGTTTTATTGTTTGCCTTTTACATGCATATCATTCATTGTAGATGTTAAGTACCACAACAAGCAAAGAGAGAGGGTTGAAAGAGTTCCATAAAGACTTTTCATGGTTCACATACCAGACAGGCGTATGCAAGGTCGATTTACAACAGGGGGCAGAGGTTACAATGAGAGCCTTTCCCCTAATTTTATTTAAAAAAATAAACACAGTGGAATTAGGAAGTCTTTTTCAATGATCTCATTAAAGGCTTTACTCGGCAGGTAAATATAACATACAATATCAGTTTCTCTTCAACTAAACTAACAAATAAAGAAAACCTCTTGGAAGTTTCGTTATTGTATAATAAAAGATAAATTTATGAGGCTTTTTTTTTTTTTGGTCTAAAAATGACCCACTTCATGCTTCTTACTCACCCACTATAGGTTGTAAAAAGAAAGTTTGGGTTTGCAGAGACTACACACATGCGTATTTTGCATCAGGAAGAATAAAAGAAGCTTGAGACTCTTCAAAAGTAAGACAGTAACTAAACACAGAACCTCACATTGTTTGTCTTCTTAAAATTTCTATCTTGTTTCCATTATACAGGGACTACCTTCTGATATTTCCCACAGAACCTCGGGAAGCGTCAACACTCCCTCCCTTTCTGAAGCTTCCTTGGCTTCAAGTGGCTTACGATTCTTTTCATGTTTCCCATAAGCCATGTTTTCCCATAAGAAAATATAGCAACATTTTCATCAACTGAAATTTGCATATCAAACTTGCGAAGACCATGATATCATTTATAGACTGTGTATAAAATATTGGGTTTCCTGAAACATCTGTCTATTTAAAAAATCACATGAATGCAGTCTAATTTTAAATTACACTTGGTCGAGGGTGCTTTGGGTTGCTTGGAGTTTTATTTATGTTCTAGCGATTATGGCCACAGTTTGAATAAGTTTTCTCGCCTGTGAAGAGCTTGGTCTGATGAAAGGGATAAATCACCTCTTATCCATGATGCTGCATACAATGTGACATAAGCCACCTTGGTGCTTATTCTGGGTACTTCATTATTCCCATTGCTGTCAGACTCCTTGGTAATCCTATTTTAAAAGCCCAAGCAAACTTGAAGAGTCACACAGCATTGAAGAGACAAGCCAACAAACTTGAAGAGACACTTCCCTGAAAGGTAGTTGGGTAAGCTACTTCTTGTTTCAGACAAGTGTAAGTCACTTGGCCTATTCATATCCTTAATTTGGTCATTCTTAGATGAGCAAACCCACCTTCCCTTCAGCTAGTTTTGAAGTGTGCATTTCCCCACATATTTGCCCTGGCTCACTCATCAACACATTTTCCTTTCTGACAAAGTGTTGCTGCTGTTGCTCCAGGCTCCTGGCCCATATTCTGAATTCTCCATAGGAAACGAGTCCTGGGATGTTCAAAATGCTTGTCTGCCTCACATATAATTGCAAAGATCTTTTCTAACTGGAAAATATCTTTGAAATACTTATTCTAAAAGCATTTCACTTAGAAAATAGCTAACAGCAACTTTCATTTGTATGTTCTACTGAAATGTCTTTCAGCTTACACAATAAAAGCAAAGAGAAAACCCTTTCTTCACTAAAGACACAGATTAAACAACATCCACAAGAGGTGGTGGGATAAGGGTGTAAAAAGCCTTAAGTAGGACAAAGACTACTTATTAGATTGGATGACGTTGAGCAAGTGTTTAAACTACGCTGTGCCTCAGTTTCCTCATCTAAAAAAATGAGGAATTAGGCTAGGTAACCATGAAATCTCTGTCAAGTATAATATCAGTATTAAACTTTATAAATACAATAGAAAGCCCAGCTTTGATATTTGACTATGTCTTTTATGCACACATACTTGTCCTTTTTTTCACGTATTTTCTATAGCATGTTATGTGATTTTCTATAAAAACGCTTCTCCTTTAGTTCTTTTCTGATTACTAAATCATGCAGGTAAATCCAATTAGGGGCAGGCCTTCTCTCTCTGGGCACCAGCAGCGCAACCAGCTGCTGATCATTAGAGTCCCTCCAGATTCAGGTAGTTCTTCAAAAACGAATTAGAGTTCTTACATCAGAATTTTGAACAAAAAGACATTGTCTGAGAATAACTCCAAAGCAGTGTGGACAAAATGATAACCACCCTTATTAGACAGCTAAATAAAATATTGAGCAAATTACAGTACCTGTAAGTGATTAAACAGTTGGCAGCTGCATTTTTTTCCCTCCATGTATCCCTCCTTGTTGACGAGTTAACCCATCTCAGTCTCTCTCTTCTGTCTTCCTGGGCATCTTCTTCACGAGACCCTCATGAGTTAGTTGTACAGTAGGTTAGGTCTCTAGGACACTGTCTGAGCTACTATAAATGCTGAGGACACAACAGGTCTCTACTACACTGATATTTCTCAGTTCCCAGCCTTCATGATTATTGGAGCTATCGGTGGGAAATTCTTATAACTTCTGTGCTTCTTCCTCCTAGTCTGCTTTTGTGGTGCTCTGTCCTGTATTCTCTGCTCCCCTCTGCTTAGAATATCTGAGACAGTGCTTTCTCCATGCTGTGTACTGCCCTGCACGGGACAGTGGCTCCTTCAGCTCTCCTCCTTCCCTTTTCTTCAGCAGAGGCAGGCAATCGATTATCCATAAAACAAGGGGCTAAAGTAGGTGATCAAGTAAAGAAGGCAATCATCTGGGGTTGCCTCTAAATATTCTCTCATCTTTGTTTTTGGGGACTTACTGAAGATGAGAAGCTACTTACCAATCAGATGATGTTTTGTTTGGAAAGGACAAATTTGAGGGGCATGCCAACATGGGAAAAAATAGGATATATAGGAAAAAATGGGGAAAACATAGGAAGCCAAAGAAAGTTTGTCTGTAATTCATTTTTCTTTGTTTGAAGCATTTCCAGACCATATCAAAGCCCACTGACTCTTAACCCTTTCCTTACCAGTTAATTCAGATAACAATGATAGAACTGCTTATAATAATTATAGGACACATACGGAACACTTACTATGTACCAGGCACTATCCCGAGTGCTTTTATTCATTCTCACAACCATCCTTTGATGAAGGTTCCATTATTATCCCCATTTCCCAGATGGGGAGAACGTGGCCAGAGTTAAGCAATTTGTCCAAGGTGGAAAAGTAGCAAACAGCAGAGCTTGGCTGTGAAATTAGGCAGCCTGGCCTCACGGTCTATATCCTTACACTCTTTGCACTCTCCTGACTTTCCATATGGGTTTCAGATGCATAGTTTGCTTGGAATCATGGTGTGTGCTGGTGGAGGAGAGACAAAGGGAGGATGGAGATGATTTAATTTCATTGAATAGCAAGTAATTGCCTGGATCCTCTTTCCTCTTTTCCAAATAAACAAATGATTGACATAAGCCCATCTTATGGGGGGAGGGAGGCTATTTGTTTAATTTTTTGTTCTTAAAAAGCTAACACTGACAGGTCTACTCCTCCAAAACTACTTCTTTATTTGGGCTAGAAAAGTAAGCTTTTCATCTGCTTTGGTGATGGGTACAGCCACCTTAAGAAGGTTCCATGGGAATAATGAGAAGTATTAAAACACGCATGACTAGAGCAGGAAAGGACTTGAATATATTATAAGGAAGAAAACTCAGGCCTAGGGAAATGAGGGGATCTGCCACTGGATTAGCAAAGTCTGTTTGTGATAGAACAAAATTAGGAACACTGATATCTTTCAGAGCTCTTTCTAGAAATGAGCAATTCCTGTTATCTGGTAGAAGTGCCATTATCTAAAATAAACGTTACAGCCCCATCAATGGGCTTGCATTTTTAATAACAATATATACATATATTTTTCCTTTCTTTTCCACCATCAATGTAAGAGGCAAAAGAAAATGTCAATGAGGAACCAGCAGTGCTAGACACGGCATCTCTTTTGTCCCCAACACTGAGGAAGCAATTCCTTTATTCTCTTGCCTGACCCAGAGGCGCCATGGCAGAAATTCGAGTAGGGGAGATATGGTGAAGAAGGCAGAACCAGATTCACCATCTGTGCATTAGCAGTTGACTCGCTCAACCTAGCAATATTCATGATGCCTTTTCCTTTAGAAATTTCTTTCAAGTAGGGTATTTTACCAGGCCTTTAAAGTCATCCCACCTCCTTGGAGCTGAATCTGAAGAGGAAGACATCTTTAAACAAATACTCCCTCTGTCCCCACATCTTTAGCCTCAGATTCCTAAGGGAAATAGGCAAATAACCTGGTCATTCAATCACTAGATTCTTCTGTGTACTTGTCCCAAAGACGGGCAATAAAACTCCTGATGCTAAAGAATATTTTTCTATCATGAAATTATTTTTAGATTATTTGTCTATGAAAAAATGCCTTCCTCTCTTCTCTTTTGTATTTAAGCAGAATAAAATCCCATGGGGTAAAAATTGGAGAGTTTCCATAATGCATTTCTTTATATAAAGTGATGTAGTTTGAATAGACTATCTGGTTTTATATATATTAGGATTGATCTTATTCCAGGATAAAGGGTTGAACTATATTATCAAGAGTATTCTAATACTACTCAGGTCTTTTTCTCCATTTCAGTTTGATGACTTAATACTTTCTGTTGAACTGCACTGAATTGATTAGCATTTTTAAGAGTTTCATGGTGACTACATAATAGAAAGGCATCAATCCACGGATTGACCAGACTCTCTCTCCCTAAAAATTGACCACGGAGACACATACACTACAATAATTTAGGGGCTGGGGGTTAAGCTGAAAGGTCAGATAGAAGCAGGGCCAGTATACCTGACATGGCACATGAAAGCTAGAAGCAGACCAAACATTATGGGGAAGCCCAAATTGAATAAATGAGGAAATACGACTTCAGATGAATAGAGATAGCAATTCTATTGTTTCCTGAGTACTGTCAATTCCCAGCTCCCACCCTCAAAAATGTATCTTCTTTCTTTATGTTCCTTAAGCTATTGCTGTAGACTTTAAATTATACTCGTTGTTAGCTTAAGCCAGTGCAGTAGGCTTGTGGGCTTTTTTCGTTTTCTACCAAACTCTAACTAGAAAGTCTGTATTATCACCCATATAGAAAAATTTTGTTTATTTTGTTTGATCATACTTTCACAAAAATGGTGAAACATTGGAGTGTCGACTGGGAAGAAGCAAAGAGTTAAATGCGTCCAGATTTTGGAAAGTTCTTTATTTCCAATGTTTCTGCACCAAATCTATGTCTATTTGCAAAATCAGATTAATTAGCAATATGCTCAGGTTGAGTTCTGCTACCATCATGGTGGTCATTTGCTAAGCAGGAAGTAGATGCAATTTCAAGCTTGAGATTAATTTTTTTGTCTCAATCTGTAGTCATTAAATAGAATCTCAGCACTTGATGTTTCCAAACTTGAATGTATGCTACATTTTCAAATCAGAAATATCTAAATGTACAAAGCAAAGATGCACATGCAGACAAGCCTACGCATGCGCACACACCCAGATAAACACACACACACACACACACACACACACACACACACACATTTTAAAAGTAAGCAGCACCACACAGTGGTCAGGTAGGGAATACCTACTGTTTGATAGCAGCACCAGCATTTGTTCTCTTGGAGATAAAGGACCGATTCTTTGTTATCTTTCCAGAGCTCAGATGTGATCAATGTGGTGTTAATTTCTGTGGGAAAAAAAAAAGTTATGTTTTCACTTCTTAACCTCTTGAGAAAAACAATTGTTGGCTAAATTTCAACCTTATTTACAGAAGAAAATGCTAACAATGAAAAAATAGTTGTCATATTTTACCATATGTGGTTGTTTATTACAACCAAATGCATTTCAAAAACCAGTGATTGAAAAAACACTATTGCCCGAGGACTTTCCTTTTATTCTTTGGCATAGAGAACATTTTATTACTAAATTTAATATGCTGAAAATCAAATTTTATAACTGAAAATTTGGCACAAATGTAACCATAGGCATTTTAGTGATTGCATTAAGTAAATGAAAGTAAAATATACCTCTGAAATTGTATATGTCGCTACAGTTTAGCTCATCATTTATTCTGTGTATGAAGTGTAAAACAGTGATCTGAAAATCATTTTCATCTAGTTCAGTCTAAAGATATTCTTCAGTTCTTTGGAGTATGAAGACCCTAATTTCTAGAATGTATTCCGTTTGTGCCACAATGGGGTGTTCATCTCTCCTCAACAATGCTTGATCTGTTAATACCATCACTGACACCCTCGGTGGACAGCCTTCCTAGGCATTGCTCCATAAGTGAAGAGTTTTCAAGAGAACTTCAGCAGGATCACTGGTGTCTAAAGAGTCATTTTCTCATTATTTAACTTTTTAAGCCTTCTTGCTATTGAAGAAAACATGATTAGCAGCAGAGTTGCAAAATAATCTGTAGTTAAGAAGAATGCATTGCCAGCATCGGCAAAGCTCAGATAGCATCTTTGAACGGTTAACAGAGCGTAAAGGTAAAGACAGCCCTTATCACAGTTGAGGTGACATATTGAGGGATGCTAGCCCTGTTGTTTTCAATATTTTAATATTTTGCATATCTCCAGAACACAGAGACTGGAAGGTCCCATATTAATTATATTTTCTAATTTTCTCTATTATTAATGACCTGGCATCTGGAGCCACACTACCCCTATGGGGAGCCTTCCCCACCTAGAACTAGCCAGTTCCTAAATATAGTAAAAACCTGATCTGCAAGTATGCCTTTCATACACAAACCAACCAATCCAGAGTCTACACCACCCAACTACCTCCTTTATTGAACTGAACTGTCTCACATCAAGCCACTGCTTCCTGCCCTGATCCCCTCAGGATCAAGTATCAAACAACTTGGAACAGTCTCTCCACTCTCCACAAACCCACTGAAATTATTCTGCTGGCCAATCCCAAGCCTCCTTCTCCTGCCTGTCTTATTGCTTCCTACAGAAACCACAATAAAGGCTCTTGTCCACACCCCCTCCCTCTTTCTTTGTCCCCTGACTAACCCTGGTTGCTTCCCCATGTGGCCCTGCGTGGTGTGCCTGAACTCCTAGAAAGTCAACATCATCACCCAGGAAATGTGAATATGAAACAGTCTTTCTTCATAGCAGCCGTTTCCATGTCTGTGTGTCTTATCATACCTCACCAAAACAAACGCTGGTCACATTTTAAAACAGGTCCCTAATAACGTGGAGCTTTCTCCTCTGCACCATTTCCATTTTCTGGCAGCACTTTATTCCCAGTATTATGTGAAAGTATGTGTTGTCTAGCACTGCATGTAAATTTTGAGGCATGAGAGATGTGTAAAGGAAAGACAATGACTGTCTTTGTTACTTTGTTTGTGGGTCTTGTTTATACCATTGAGGAATCCTTCCCATAAAACTCAGCCCAACTCAGTCACTGCTCTGGAACCATACTTTCTGGGACTACATGACCCAAACTTAATTGCTTATGTTGAAATTATTTGGTCTCTCTGTTTCTAACCCTTTTTTTAAAAAAATTGCACTAGATTTTAACTGATTTTAAAGTGCTAAAAACCAATACATAACTGATTAAACAGCCAAAGCCTTCATTTGGTGGTAATCAATAGTCATCACATTTATGTATTTGCTCCACGTAGCTTGATGTGTTTGTCATACTATGACGTATTACATTTTGCCTAAATAATTAACTTCCAGTCGGCCTGATAAATTGCTTTACTCTTCTCATAGCTTGTGCCCAATTGACTCTGCTGTTCAATTTCCTCTACTGGAGTCACAGTGCCCCAAGGCTTAGCCCATTTCATCTGTGCAACCAAACACTGTTCTCCAGGGTTATATTTAATTAAAACACAGCAGTATTTAAGTGAAATATTTAACTTCTGAGGTCTAAACCAACTTTCACTACCATAATTACTTTGCAAAAATCACACTGTGGCAAGACAGGAAAAAAAATGCAAATTTAGAGTCACTGTTTGAAAGCTGAAGAACAAAATCATTAGGAAACAGCAGTCTTTTCTTCCCCTTGTTTCTACTTAATAAACCTATTCACTAAATATATCAGCAAAATGTCATCCACGACAGATGTGCAGATCTAAGTGCTTTTGTAGTTTACCAACTAAAAGAAAACAGCTTCAACATCTTGTATCTGAGTATGGTAGGTATGTACGAATATATACATATGTGTGTACATGAGTGGGTAAATGAGTGTGTGTATGGGGGCCTTATCATTAATTAAACACCTACTATGTACAAGACTTAACCAATGTACATTTCTTCTCTTATTTAATTCTTACAATTCTAGTCACTTCTTATCAAGGTTTCACTTTTTGCTGTTTCAGTTACCAGTGGTCAACCACAGTAAAAAAATTAAGATTTTGAAAAAGAGAGGGAAAGAGAGAGAGAGAGCTATCATAGTCACGTAACTGTTGCCTCAGTATATTGTTATAATTATTCTATTTAATTATTAGTTATTGTTAATCTCTTACTGAGCCTAATTTATAAATGAAACTTTATCATAAATATGTATGTATAGGAAAAATCACAGTATATATAGGTTTCAATATTGTCTATGGATTCCAGCATCTGCTGGGTACCTTGGAACATATCCCTATAGGTAACAGGGGACTACTGTGTATATAAATATGATTCTCACAACTATAACTCTATATAATTAATTTATCAACTTTCAACATTCTGCATAACATTAAGATTATATGAATAAATATTTACGTTTTATACATGGAGAGAAAACTGTTGAAATGCAAAATGTTTTAGAAACTCTACTTACCTTACAGGCAATTCACATTCCTGTGCCAAGCCCTGTGTAAAGTTTGCTTATGTTTTCCCTTACAACATTCCATGAAATGGGGCTTATCCTCTTTCTGTTATTGAGAAAATCAGGCTCCCTAGAGGTAAAATGACTTTTCGAGTTTATGTAGCTCTTTTCCTCTCTTCAGTAATTTTTGTCCAGGGAAATCCCAGATGATGAGATGGATAATAATTTGAGACATTAACTGAGGTTTCTTTTTACACACTTTCTTGGTTTGCCTGGGGTTTTTCTCTCCGTGTGTCAGTGGCACTCACTGCCTGGCTGGGGGTGGGCAGATGCAACTTCCCAAGATGAAGCTGATGGCAACACATGTCTCACACAGAAGCCCCATGTCAGGTCCAACATAGTACCTGAGCAGGAAAAAGCAATAGTCCAGACCAGGGCTTCTTAAGCTTACTGTGATAAAGGAGAAGTTATTTTTTATAAAAATAATAAAAATAAATGACCATATGCATGAAATGAAACCCCCAAATTTTTTTAAAATAAGCTCTTTAATTTTTAAATTCAAGTTTTAATTACTGAATTGAATTACTATGGAAAGTTCTAAACTCTTACTGTCAATTTCTGTACTTAATTTCACAGAGAACCAATGTGATGGTCTGCATGTTTATGTCCCCCCAGAATCTTATGTTGAAATCCTCATCTTCAAGGTGGTGATATTAAGAGGTGGGATCTTTTGGGAGGTGATTGGGTCATGAGGACAGAGCCCTCAGGAATGGGATTAGTGCCTTTGTAAAAAGAGGTCCCAAAAAACTGCCTTGCCTCTTCCACAATGTGAAGACATAGTAAAAAGCACCACATATTAATCAGGAAATGTGCCCTCACCAGACACCAAATCTGCCAGCACCAGAACTACAAGAAATAAGTTTTAGCTATTTATTTCTGCTTAGACTATGGTATTTTGTTATAGCAATACAAATGAGCCAGTAACTAATAATTTAAATAATTTATATACTAAGACTGAGTTTACATAGCACACTTTTTATAGCTCTCATCTAGGCCATAGGCCTGAGGGCAGCCACCCGGATTTCTATTCACCTCAGTTTGCTGTGGGGAAGCCAGTCAGAAGTTCCTGGTGCCCAAGAGGGCAGAGAAGTGTCTGAGAGGATTGACAGACTAAAGAGCCTGTGATTGACTTGAGAAGGACACAAACTGCATGAAATAGGCAACTGGAGGTCACAGCAGGACTGCAAGCATCAGTGGTGCATGGAATGAGGTGAAGTCAATATTCAAGATCTAGTGGGACAAGTTACACCTCAAGTGAAAGCCTACGAGAGCAGGTATACCATAAGCCAGACATGCACCCTTGAAAATGCACCATGATTCCCTTACATAAACCTCCATAAACCCAGATTTCTCTATGGAGAAAGAAGAAGGTGGGAAAGAATCTTGAATGGCTGAGAGTGAATCCTCCCCAAAAAACACTAAATTTAAAACCAGAAGGGACAGACTTATTTCAATTTGGCAAGATTCATTTTTTTGCTATTGAAGATAAGCAGGAACTCATACACTAAAATGAATTTAATTGCAGATATTTCTTAATTCCATTTTTGAAACTTGAATATGTATTTTGTAAAACATTATATTTTCTGAGTGGAATCATTTGTATTTTAACAGAAAACAATGCCTTAATCCAGAAAAGTGAATTTTTAACAGGAGAATTTCTGAAAATAGTCACAAGTCACCAGGAGAGGTTTTTAAAGGAGAACTTAAATCTCCTAAATCACAATGCCACAGAGGGTCACTGACGCAATGTGCTCAACTCTTTCAAGAAGTTCTATTGACCCCCACAGAAATCACTGGCAGATCTGTAATGATATATAACATCAGATGGCTTTTTGCTTTAGAAATCATGTAATATTCCATATGTTTACTTGAAAATTTAGAGTCATATACAGGTAATATTGGAGTGGTAAATAATCCATCCAGATGATGCACTGAGAATGCCCTTTCCATTAAGTGTTTTGTTAACATATAGACCTTGGCATTCATGTGGTACTGAGACGTTCACCGCCTTACCATAGTTTTTGCTGCTGCCCTCCAGGCATGGGTACCCAGCTGCAGTGCATGGCAGTGACCATCAAAACTTTTTAGCCACAAAATTACAAAAACAAAAAACAAAAAACAAAAAACTAGGTGCAGAATCTCAACATACAAAATTCGAATTTATAAAACAGACAAAAGAAGTAAAAAAGTGGAAACACATCCACTATTAATCTCTTCATCATGTCAGTCTGTGAAGCTATGCCAAATTCTGGGTGTCTGAGGAACAAAACTGGAAACTACTTTTGAGGTTCTAGCTACATAGATGGTTAGCTCTTCCTTGAATAAACTAAGCTCCGGGCTTTACATGGTGTATACCTCCTTCATATTTATAGCGGTCAATTATAACAGATGACTCAGTGGAAAAAGTATTGTGAACAGTTGATGCAGAGGACATCTCATCTCTGAAGACATGGTCTGTATGATACTGTGGGCTAGGCTTAACATAAAGCCACTTCTACGTGATCATCTCTTTGGACCGTACTAAAAGATATGGTTGGTTTTATTCACTGTGGCTTGCCAGCAAAGTAATACCTTACATTAGCAACCTAAAAAGTCTCAGGTTTCCAACTTTATTTGTTAACACAGACTCAGCTAAAAGATGATATCAACATGTTTTTAGTCACATACTTTCAATGAATATATCCAGATTTATTGTTTTACTTCTTGTGATGACATCTGAAACAAATTTTGAAAAGTAATCATATGAACATTTTATGCTGTCTTCCACTTCCTTATACTTTAATCCCCATATTTAGGGTAAAATTTCTTCCATGAATCAGTTTCCAACTTTTGGTTTAGTTGTATAGGGTAATAACAACATATGGTAGCTATTATCACAATCTATAGCAAAAATAACCAAAATAATTTTTGCTTCCATTTAAATATAACCAATTTCTCAATCCATTACTTTAGGAAGACATTTCTAAACCAAGAAGATTAAGTCATAGCAAATAAGCCATTATTAATTCATCATGTAACTTCTCATTAATTTATCTTTAAAAATACATTTATTAAACACCTACTTTGTATGAAGCCCTGTGTTTTGGGATTACTAAAGTGAATAAGCCATGATTGAACTAATGACCTAACTACAGTAAATTAGGATTGTCACATTTCTAGAAAATAATGAAATATACCTGTCCCACTCCTTAACAGAACCTTGAGTCTCTCAGGCATGATTTTTGTTGCAATTCATACCAGTTGTACCCCAAGGAAAACTGCTAATGGTATTAAACCATTTAGCATAATCCCATTCTCCTGACCTGGTCCCTGAATGAAGCACATGATCTGATCTGTCCCATTAGAGTGAAGCCCTGCCTAGAGGTTTGTTCAAGGGGAAGGAAGGAGAAGCTTTCCCTTCCTCAGTAGGAAGTAATGGCAGGGGTGATGGATTGACTGTATTATCAGGCTATGAAAAGCCAGCTGGAGGGCAAAACCTACAGGAAGGAGAGGAGAGCTAAGAGAACTTGAAGAAACATAGCCAAAGTCATGATCAAACCAGCCCTGTAAGTTTTTTATTACACAGGCAACTGATTGTATGGGTTTTCTATCATTTGAAACAAAAGTGTTCCAACTGAAACAATATCAGGATCCATCAACCAAAGAGAAGGTGAGAAGTTACCAAAACAACAATCAGAAGTTTCTGAAATAACCTTGCTAGTTTAGATGACATCTAAAGTTAAGCTGAAGGTTCATCATCAATTCTAAGTGATACATTTTCTTCTAAAAAAGGAGGAGCAAATATTCTGCTATATCTTTCTAAAGGATTGATGTCTGTAAGGAATTAGCTTTAGGATCTATTATTATTATTATTACTATTATTTTGAGATGGAGTTTTGCTCTTTTTGCCCAGATTGGAGTGCAATGATGCAGTTTCAGCTCACCACAACCTCGGCCCCCCCAGGTTCAAGCGATTCTCCTGTCTCAGCCTTCTGAGTAGCTGGAATTACAGGCATGCGACACCACGCCCAGCTAATTTTGTATTTTTAGTAGAGACAGGATTTCTCCATGTTAGTCAGGCTGGTCTCGAACTCCCGACCTCATGTGATTTGCCCGCCTTGGCCTCCCAAAGTGCTAGGATTAAAAGCATGAGCCACGGTGCCCGGCCAAGATCAATTATTTTCTTAGATAGCATCTTATCTTCAGGTAAATGTTTTATTTATTTAAAATCTCTCCTCTTTGACTTTTGGAATAGTTAATGTGGTTGCAGAATTTGAAATAATGTGAACAAATAAGGAAGCTAGTGAAAAGAAAACAAGAGTGTGGCATACTTATAATGATGCTCATTATTCACCATTGTCCCTTATCTCCATTCAACTAAGACACTCCAGTTCTAGCAGTCTATGATTTTAAGTACTGTGTCTGCTAAGAAGCTACTTTGAACTTGACAATGTGTAACACTCTGAATTCCAAACATTTCAGATAAGTCTGTAGAATACTAAGCATGATCTAGGTGAAGCTTACTAAAAATAGCTGGTTGGCCCTTTTTAGTTAAAGGTAGAAGGTTAGTTTTATTTAAGACATAAGTTTAGTTTGCTTAGAACCCATTGATATGAAAAATTTGAGAAATAATATTGCTTTCATATTTTAAAATACTTATCCTTGTTACCACTTTATTTCTTAGAAAGGATGACCCAGATAAATTGCATAAACACTAGGTGGCACTATAGTTTGAAATAACATTCAGATCAAAGTCTAAAACAATGCGAATATATACGTGGAAAACAAAAAAAGAAAACCAAAAGAGTGTAATAAATCCATATTCCAGAAAATACTAAATGCTGAAGCCTTTAAGTACTTATTAGAGGAAAGAAACCTTATGCGGTTAATACACTGACTTAGTAAATTAACTTATATAACCTAATAGATAAAGAAAAGGTAAATCCTCCCACCCCACCCAACTGAAATATGATCAGTATTTGCTGGAAAGCAGCAACTGATTAAAACAGTTATAATTATTCAAAAATCCTTTCATTCATCCAGGTGAAGCCTCAATTTATGTTTCAGCATGTCCACCAAATTTTACAGCTAAATAGTGTTTGTTTTTTCTCAGAAAACTAAAGCAAAATATATACTGGCATCACATAATAATAAAAGAATAAGCTATGTGAGAAGTTAAAAATATGATTTATTTTTTTTTCTATTTAAATCATTGTTACATAGGTAATTTATATCCAATAATCTCAGTAAATTATACCTCATAAATTTAGGATCTTTACCCAAAATAAATATTATATGTAAAATTGCAGCATTTTATTGATCTTTGTAACCAGCCTGAGATTAAGGACCCTGAAAGAGTTCACAGATGGGGGCTGTCAGCCGCCTGAGTGAGTGGTGCATTTGGTTCCACCTTGTTGGGGACCCTGAGCCACCTGGAGACATCTCAGTTGGTTTCCAAACTCATGTCTTCTGTCCTTTGGAGCTGTCTACATACGTGATATCAAGGAGAACGCCCTCATGAATTCAGAAAGTAAAGCCCAATGGTGAAATAAGATTAATTTTTAAAAACTTCAACTAAATATTTTATTTCATGTAACTGAAGTCTTCACAGAGTAAATGTAAATTTGTTATCCCATTTGAGAGGATAAAAAAATGTGCCCTTTATCCTCATAGATCAATTTATCCTTCCTAGTACTGCTAGGTCGCATTCTGTCTTATGGAATACTGTCCTGTTAAGTGATTGGGAAGGAATACTTTCAAAATAATTGGGTAGGTTCTGTTAGAGATTTATCTAAGACTGTCTTTACTCATAAAATATTGTCATTGTAGCTGGATAAGCTCTGAATACATTCACTATTAAAGGCAGGAATAACATTATCAAAACATAAATAGACCAAAAAAACTAAAAAATGCAGTTTTTAAAACTTAGACTAATAACATATTTTATTTATGTCATTGTTTCAAGAGATGAAAATATTTTATATTTGGAGACAGAAACTTGAATTATAAGCAACTAGAAAAGAATATGGGAGATTTAGGAGATTTAGAGTAGCCAAAAATTATATATATTGAACTCATCTGTTTCTAGGAAACAGTATTAAGGAGCATGTAATATAAAAATATATGAGATGGTTTCTGTTCTTTATGGGACTTAAACTTTTAGAGGGAAAAGGTATAAACATTTGGAAAAGTAATTAACAATAAAAGATGTAAATAATTCAAGGCAGATATAGATAAAAAGTTAAAGGTAGTACCTAAGATTTCCTAAAAGAGTGATACAAATACAAAACTATAAAAGTTATTTAGAAGAAAATGTATTTATTAGTTGGGGTATAGACAAGACTACTACAAAAGAGAGTTCTAAAAATTAGGCAAAACTACTGTAAAAGAAAGAGAGTTCTAAGAATTCAAAGGCTTAAACACTACAGGAAAGACAGTCCAGTGAAGGTATATAACTTGACTTCACCGCGTCATCCAGGGACCCGAACCTCCTTCTACTTAGTTGCTTCATTCTCCCCAGAGTATTGTTTTGCTTATGGTGATACAAGCACCTGGGAATGCTAAATCAAACATCTCATGGCTCAACACACTCAGCTCTCACGTGCATTAAGTCTAGAGAGTGACCTGGGAGGGGTTGTGGGAAGATTGGGCACCTGCTCCATACAAACATTTGGAGACTTAGGTTGACTGAGGCTCTATAATCTTCTACGTGGTTCTGGGTGCTGGGCTTGTGATATCCAGTATTTATTGCTTGTGCAAATTAGGAGTCTCAAAACATATTTTTAAATTTTTGTTTTATTTTTGTTGTTTCATAGACAAAATTATCTCCATACCTTAGTAGGTTTCTAACTTATTTATTCCTGTCAGCTCCAGGGGTAGGCAGAATTCTAAGATGGCCCTCAAGATTCCTGCCCCATGATGTGCATGCTTTATATACCACCACATCCTTGAGTTTAGACAGACCTGTGAATATCATGAGGCATTATTTCCATGATTAGGTTGCTAATCAGTTGACTTTTGAGTTAATCAAAAGGAAGATTATGTTGGGTGTAGTAGCTCATGCCTGTAATCCCAGAACTTTGGGAGGCCAAGGCAAGAGGATCACTTGAGCCCAGGAGTTCAGGGCTGCAGTGAGCGAAGATCACACCACTGCACTCTAGCCTGGGTGACAGAGTAAGACCCTGTCTCTAAAAAGAAAAAAGGGGGAGATTTTTCAGGGTGGGCCTGACATAATAGGTAAGTCCCTCCAGGGCCCTTTCTAAAGTCAGAGAAATTTTGCATAGGGAGGATTCCCCACTGCTCGTTTTACAGATGGAGGGAACCACCTGCAAGGACCTGAGAGCAGCCTCTAGGAGCTGAAAGCAACCCCCAGCTGACAGCCAGTAATGAAGTGAGGACCTCAGTCTTCTAACCTCAGGGAGCTGAATTCCACCAATAACCAGTGATTTGGGAAATGAAAGTTGAGCCTCAGATGAGATCAATATCTTAATTGTAGTCATGTGAGAATTGGGCAGATAATCTGGGTACACTTCTGGTCTATGAAACTGGGACAAACCTTGTTCAAAGCTGCTAAATTTGTGTTAATTTTTTACGTAGCAATAGAAAGCTAATGAAATTCAAGTATCTAGATATACTTCTCGAGCTCAGATTCTCTCTTTCTTTCCTCCTTACTCTCGTACTTTTTTTTCCCCCCCTCAATTTAAAGCATCTATCTTGAGGGTACCAGACTTAGGAAGAAAGGCCACAATCTTAATATGGCATTTTCCTCCGGGCTCAGTATTAATAAGCTTTTCTTATTTAAAAACTTTTAAAATTTTGCATCTTCCCATTTAGGACCTATGAGTCATGGGCATTTCTAATCCCTCTAAGTCTAGTTTCTGGACTGACTTTATTCCCTATCCCTTCTTTTGCAAATGTGCTAATTCTTGCTTGTGTTCTTCCCTTTTTTTTTTTTTTTGTATAACCTTGTGTAATAAAACCAGTTACAACTACACACACTACCACTATTTTGTTTTCTAACTTCATTTGAAATTCTGAAAATAATTTTTAAGAAAAATATAATTTATAATAATTTTCTACTTTAAAAAGACAATAACTTGTACAAATTAATAATATAACAAAATGACAGTTTTGAAAGAACTATCTTGAAAACATAGCATTAGACTCGGAGAGATTTTTGTCCAAATTCATTAAAACCCACAAAGAACAATTACTGTCATGCTATTTGTATGCACTTCCAGAACAGAAAGGAAAAGGAAACTTCCAATTTTTTAAAAGCAATTATAACCTTAATTCCAAAACCTGACAAAGAGAGAATGAAGATAAAGAATACAGAGATAAAGAAAAAACTTTTGAGTTTGGTGTATAATAAAAATTTAACAAAATATATAGTTTTGAATGTAGATGCAAAAATCTTAAAATACAATTCTGCAATATAACAACAACAACAAAAACCCAGTCACCACAGGAGATGTATTTCAGTACCATTGAGTATTGTTTAATATTAGCATTGGTTAGTGATATGGTTTGGCTCTGTGTCCCCATCCAAATCTCACCTTGAATTGTAATAATCCCTACATGTCAAGGGCAGGACCACGTGGAGATAACTGAATCATGGGGGTGATTTCCTCCATGTTGTTCTCATGATTGTGAGTTCTCATAAGATCTGATGGTTTTATAAGGGGCTTCCCCCTTCACTTGGCTCTCTTTCTCTCTCCTGCCACCCTGTGAAGGGGTGCCTTCAGCCATGATTGTAAGTGTCCTGAGGCCTTCTCAGCCATACAAAACAGTGAGTCAATTAAACCTCTTTCCTCTATCAGTTATGCAGTCTCAGGTATGTCTTTTTTAGTAGTGTGATAATGGATTAATACAATTAGCAAGATGAAAATACATCTTATTATACAAATGGGTGGGAAAAGAAAAGCCAGATCTTGATAGATTTCAAAAAAAAAGATGATATTTAAAATTTATATCTGATTAAAATTCTCAATAAAATAGAAATAAAACATATTTCTTTATTGTAGGGAAGAGGTGGAAATCTATTTCCAACCAACAGCCAATATCACGCTTGATGGGAGGACACTGAGGAGAGTATCAGGAATATTTATCTCCATTATTATTTAACAAAGTAATGGAAGTTCAAGTCAAAGTCATTTTAGACAAAAAGTTGCAAGTATGATTATAATTTGCAAGTAATATGATTACATACTTGAAAGCTTCCATTAATTGAAAAAATATTAAAAGTAATTTATTAAAAAGTTATGGGTAAGACAACAGACTTTTAAAATACACAGAAATATTTTAAATATCATTCTTAATTAGTCAAAATATGATAGTTAAAAGTCTTATTTATAACAACACAAAAATAAATACCTAAAATATACTTACTAAATGTGGAAAATGTATGATGATACAATGTTCTTTGAAAATCATTTAATAAAGTTTGATATACTATTAGCAACAAAAAGACACTTGGGACACTTTGCTAATCAACTGGAAACCTCATAATTTTTAACATAATGTATTCCATCTGAATTAGAAATCAACTGAAAAAAAAGTTAGAAAAACTAGAATAAAGGGTTGATGAGTATTTATTTTTTTACAAATTTTAGTATGAGTATAGACTTCTTTAGCTTTATTTCAAAGGCAGATTCCTTCAAAGGGACAGATTAGTAGATTTTATTTTTAAAAATGTTAAAACAGTCATCTTCAATGGAAAAGAGGTAGGGGTCAGAAGGCTCAGTTCTCTTTCCTAAGGATGTAAGCATATCGGAATCTGTGTGTGTGTGTGTGTGTGAGTGTGTGTGTGTGTGTGAGAGAGAGAGAGAGAGAGGGAATTCTAAAATTACTCTTGTTTTGTGTAATTTTTAATTTTTATTTTGTATAACTGTCACTTATTGAGTGTTTAGTATGTTCCAGGCAATGTTCACATGAGGTAGGCATCATTATTTTCATTTTACAGATGAATGTTGAAATGTAGAGAAGTTATTGTCATCATTGTTATCAGAACCAAGGTAACATCATTACTAGACTGCATATTCTGCATATTGTACTAAGTACTTTACAAAGATTCTCATTTATTTAATTCTCACAATAATTATCTAAGTAGGAATAATATTCAGATAAGAAATCTCAGACTCAAAGAGGTGAAATAATTTGACCAGCTTGTAAGTGGCAGCCTACAATTAAAGCCTATGTCTTCCTTCACTCACCCCTCCTCCACCAGCCAGGGCCCTGAAGCATTAGTTATGCTACTGAAATTGTATTGAAAATCTCAAATAATCTTAAGAACAGAAATGAGATTTTTCTGTTTTTCAGAAACAGATACTTATTTAAAGGTGTTAAGAAACATTGACTTAGAATTTCTATAAATTCAATATGTACCTATTAACAATGTTAAAATGTAAAAATTGGGAAAAAACTATTTGCAAAATGTTTAATAATAAATATTAATTGAAGCCCAAGTCGTTCTGAATGCACAGCAAGGTTGGCAAGAATAATAATGGCAGAGCAGTTCAGGGGGGTCTTGAGCTTCAGCTGAGCTGGACTCAATATGCCCAAAGGGGCTTTCTCAGGAAGGAGAAGGGATGGTGCCAAAGGCGGAAGCAGATTTGGAAGATCTGGAAGAGAAAGGGACTGGTACTTCACTATGGCAATGCTCTTCATCAGGCTAGATGGCAAATTCCTGGAGCTGGGCAGAGAGAAGCAGAAGAGGCTGCCCACTTTCAACTGCATGCTGGCCCTGCTCCAGCAAGTGCTGAAGTCTGAGGACTCCCCACTACCGAGCTCTGGCCTGGTGTTACCTCAGAATGCTGCTGGAGAGGAAGGACCCCTTCTCCATCACCACCATGGGCATCCATACTGCAAGTACTTGGGGACCGACCCTCTGGACTGCTTTGGCAAGGTCTTCGAGATCCCCAAGAACCAACCTCTGATCCTGAATCGCCTGGCCAAAATCTTCCACTTAGGAAAGCAGGATATGGCCATTGGAATCCGCAACATGGCCCTGAATGTCCTACGAGATCCAGAGCTCAACTGACAGACATACTGCACAAGGGCCGTGGCAGTATCTGATTCTGTTGCCCAACTGAAGTGCAGCAGCATGATCATGGCTTACTGCAGCCTAGACCTCTTAAGCTAAAGTGATCATCCTGCCTCAGCCTCCCAAGTAGCTTGGATTACAGGAACACACCATCAAGACTGGTTAATTTTTTTGTTTGTAAAGATGGGGTCTCACTATGTTGCCCTGGCTGGTCTCAGGCTCCTGGGCTCAAGCAATCCTCCCACCTCGGCTTCCCAAAGTGCTGGGATTACAGGTGTGAGTCACCACACCCAGCCTTGTAAGGTTTTTGAGTGAAAGAATGAAGGAGCTTCCACTCACTGCAGGAATCCCTTCTAGAATGCCTGGTCAATGAGCCTCTAGCCTCTTCTGGGTTGGCAGGGATGGAGTCAGACTGACTGGAGTTGAAATCTAGCCCCTCTATCTTGTGGAACTTGCAGCAAGTCACATATCCCTCCAAACCTCAGTTCTGAAATCTGTAAGATATGCATAATAACATCTACCTTAATATGTTGTCAGTGGACTCAGTGAGGTAGCATCTAAAGCACAGTGCCTTGGACATAGGAGGTGCTTCTGAAAGGCAATAGAGGTTGTTTAATATAGTGGATCAGAACTCTGGCTCTGAACACAGACAACCTTGGTTCAAATCCCACATCACCACTTATGTGCAATAGGACCTTTGGCAAAATACTGTTGTCCAAATTTTGAGCCTCAGTTTCTTCATCTGTAGACTGGAGATGATAGTACGTCTAACAGAGTTGTTACGATAATTAAATTAGATTCCGTATGTGTAACTCAGCTTCAAGCATACAGCAAGAGCTTGTAAGTACTATTAGGTATGTTTTCTAATTAGCTAACCGTCTCTTGAGGCAGTCAACTGCAGTCATTCAGCTCTGCAAGTTACACAGGTAGGTGATAGCTGCCTCCCTCTACCTTCTGGCACTGACCCCAGATCTGCCCTCTGAAACCACCACAGAGCCCATTTGCTTGGAGCACAGACCCGGGGCTCTGAGTTTACTTTGTTGCAAGATGAAGAGTTTCCCCATCCCCTCCTTTTCTCTACTACATTTCACATGACTTAGTGGCAAATCTACTCCCAGTCTTGGTCTCAACGGCTTAATTATTTTGCCAGCAAGTGTGAGGCGGGAGTGAAATCCTTCACTGTAGTTGATGTGGTTATTATTATAAATAATAATAAAATTAACCATAATAGTAAATAATAAAATATTTCCTTTTTTTTTTTTTTTTTTTTTGAGACGGAGTCTCACTCTGTCACCCAGGCTGGAGTGCAGTGGCGTGATCTCGGCTCACTGAAAACTCTGCCTCCGGGGTTCACCCATTCTCCTGCCTCAGCCTCCCGAGTAGCTGGGACTACAGGCGCCTGCCACCACGCCTGGCTATTTTTTTGCATTTTTAGTAGAGACGGGGTTTCACCGTGTTAGCCAGGATGGTCTCGATCTCCTGATCTCATGATCCACTGGCCTCAGCCTCTCAAAGTGCTGGGATTACAAGCGTGAGCCACTGCGCCCAGCCTAATAACAAAATATTTCTAAAAAATAAGTATTAATTGAATGCCTATGTGTAGACATTGTTTTAGGCACTGAGTATAGAGAGAAGAAACAGATAGGTCCCCACCTTTATGAAGCTTACATTCTAAAAGTAGGGTTAATACCCTTAAAATCATTAATAAAAAAGAGCAGCAACACACTTTCACTACTTCTATTCAACGTAGTACTGGCAGGCCTAGCCAGAGCAGTCACAAGAGAAATAAATAAAGGGCATCCAGATTGGACGAGTGAAAGTCAAACAATCTCTGTTTGCCAATGATGTAATCTTACACCTAGAAAACTCTAAAGACTGCTCCAAAAGACTCCTAGATTTGCTAAATGAATTTATTAATAGTAAAGTCTCTTGTTACAAAATCAGTGTACACAAATCTGTAGCACTTCTATACACCAATAACAATGAAAAAGAGACTCAAATCAAGAAGTCAATCCCATTAACAATAGCTGTAAAAGAAATAAAATACTCAGGAATATGCTTAACCAAGGAGGTGAAAAGATCTCTATAAGGAGAACTACAAAACTCTGATTAAGGAAATTGTAGATGACACAAACAAGTGGAAAAACATCCCATGATCATGGATTGGAAGAAGCAATATTGTGAAAATAACCATATTGCCCAAAGCAATCCAGATTCAATGCAATTCCTATCAAAATACCAATGTCATTTTTCACAGAACTAGAAAAAAAAATCCTAAAATTCACATGGAACCAAAAAAGATCCTGAATAACCAAAGTAATCCTAAGTAAAAAGAACCAATCTAGAGGCATCACATTACCTGACTTCAAATTATACTACAAGGTGATGGTAACCAAAACAGCACGGTGCTGATATAATGGACCAATGGAACATACCAGAGAACCTAGAAATAAAGTCAAATACCTACAACCAACTGATCTTCAACAAAGCAGACAAAAACATATACTGTGGAAAAAATACTCTATTCAATAAATGGTGCTGAGAAAATTGGAGAGCCACATGCAGAAGAGTGAAACTAGATCCTAGTCTCTCACCACATACAAAAATTAACTCAAGATGAACTGAAGACTTAAATCTAAGACCTGAAACCGTAAAAGTTCTAGAACATAATATAGGGAAAACTCTTCTGGACAGTGGACTATGCAAAGAATTTGTGACTAAGACTCCAAAAACAAATGCAACAAAAACAAAAGTAAATAAATGAGACTTAATTAAACTAAAAAGTTTCTGCACGGCCATCTGATCTTTGATAAAGTTGATAAAAACAAGCAAGGGGGAAAGGACTTCATATTCAACAAACAGTGCTGGGATAACTGGCTAGGCATATGCAGAAGGTTGAAACTGGACTCCTCTGTTATACCATATACAAAAATTAAAGCAAATTAAAGACTTAAATGGCAAACCCAAAACTATAAAAATTCCAGACGACAACTTAGGCAATACCATTCTTGTCATAGGTATGGACAAAGTTTTCATGACAAAGATGCTAAAACTAATTACGACCAAAGCAAAAATTGACAAATGGAATCTAAGTAGACTAAAGAGCTTCTGCACAGCAAAAGAAACTATCAACAGAATAAACAGACAACCTACAGAATGGGAGAAAATCTTTGCAAACTATGCATCTGATAAAGGTATAATATCCAGCATCTAGGAAATTAAGCAAATTTACAAGAAAAAAATAACCCCATTAAAAAGTGGGCAAAGGACATGAACAGACACTTCAAAAGAAGACAGACATGCATGCAGCCAACAAGCATATGAAAAAAAGCTCAATATCACTCAGCATTAGAGAAATACAAGACAAAACCACAATGAGATACCATCTCACACCAGCCAAAATGGCTTTTATTTAAAAAAAAAAAAAAATGCTAGTGAGCTTTTGGAGAAAAAGGAACACTTATACACTGTTGGTAGGACTGTAAATTAGTTCAACCATTGCAGAAAACAGGGTGACGATTCCTCAAAGACCTAAAAACAGAACTACCATTTGACCCAGCAATCCCATTACTGGTTATATACCCAAAGGAATGTACATCATTCTGTCATAAAGACACATGCATGCATATGTTTATTGCAGCACGACTCACAATCGCAAAGATACAGAATCAACCTAAATGCCCATCAATGGTAGACTGGATAAAGAAAATGTGGTACATATACACCATAGAATACTATGAGACCAAAACAAAAGAATGAGCCTATGTCGTTTGCAGGAACATGGATGGAGCTGGAGGCCATTATCCTTAGCAAACTAATGCAGGAATAGAAAACCAAATACCACATGTTGTCTCTTATAAGTGGGAACTGAATGATGAGAACACATGCACACATAGAGGGAAACAACACATACTTGTGCCTGTTGAAGGGTAGAGAGTGGGAGGAGGGAGAGGATCAGGAAAAATAACTACTTAGTATTAGGCTTAATATCTGAGTTATGAAATAATCTGTACAACAAACCCCCACGACTCAAGTTTACCTATGTAATAAACTGCACATGTACTCCTGAAATTAAAAGTTCATAAAAAGATTTTTAAAAGATTGATTACATGTAGAGTTGGAGTTGCTGTGTAAGCAATCATACATACGCTACTGGCGAGAGCATAACTGGGCCCAGAAATGGATGTAAAACTGTGCATACAGGACCGTTACCATCTCTCAGAGTTGGACCTAAGCAACCAACAATAAGGGATCATATAATAAAATAAAACTTACATGTAATGAAACAATCAGTCATTCAACATGAAGATTAGATAGCTATTTATGAAAAGGAAATATGGTTAATAAGTGAATACTATCATTATGTGACTAGGAGACTTTGCATACCTAGGTTTTTGTTGTTGTTTTGTTTTTTTTGTTTTTTGTTTTTTGTTTTTTGAGACAGAGTGTTGCTCTGTTGCCCAGGCTGGAACACAGTCGCATGATCTTGGCTCACCATAACCTCTGCCTCCTGGATTCAAGTGATTCTCCTGCCTCAGCCTCCTGAGTAGCTGGGACTACAGGCACGTGCCACCGCACCTGGTTAATTTTTGTATTTTTAGTAGAGATGGGGTTTTGTCAGGCGCAGTGGCTCATGTCCATAATCCCAGCACTTTGGGAGGCCGAGGCAGGTGCATATCTAGGTTTTGGTAATAATGTATAATTTCTATACTTTTTAGGCTGTATGTATACCACACTAAAGCTCCGTAAATCCAGTAATGAACCAGATACTCCATTCAGCTATTGGAATCTTAGCAACAAAACGCTGACAGATAGAAACTTACTCATCTTGTTATTCTGTTTCTGATCTATGGCTAAATTCTATCAAACCTTTCATGTGCAGACACAGGTAAAATATACTAGAATTAGAAGGGTATATTTCCAAGCCCTTTCCTCTAGAAAATAATGCAAATCACAATTATTTAACATTTGTAAGCTCCTAAAAATAGAGCCTTACTACTGATGTTTCAAATAGTCATTAAAGATGTGGAAGCTATGAGTCATGCTTGGCAGTTAAATATTTTATTTGCTGCTAGAACTTGGATTATGTCTTTGTATTTCATCAGGTAAGCCAAATGTGGCATCACGGGAACAGTTAATTCCCTCTGCTCTCCTGGCTGCTGCTATTAAATGATGTGTTTCATAACTACACAAGTGCTAAGGAACTAAGTGAAGCAATTACAACTTTGTTTATATTGGGACTAAGATAATTTGATAAACTTGGGACTTGCCTAACAGGGGTTACTAGTCTAAATGTTATTCAATTGGCAGATCAACTTAGTATTTTCTTCCCACCAAATTGATTTTTTATAAATTGATTTTTTAAAAAAACTAAAAGATCTACCAATGGTATTGGTATTGGATAGGTAGTCTCAAATATTTAATTAACAAAAGATCTTTTGAACCAAAAAAAGAGAGTTTCTATTGGACAAATAATAGTATATTGCCTATGTCCACTTTTTAGTTAGAGATTGCCACCTAATCTATGACAAGGCATTGGGTTTATGAAGGATGTAGTTTTTAATGATGGGAATGTAGAGTTTACCTGTTAGAAAAAGATAGATTTGGCCGGGCGCGGTGGCTCAAGCCTGTAATCCCAGCACTTTGGGAGGCCGAGACGGGCGGATCACGAGGTCAAGAGATCGAGACCATCCTGGTTAACACGGTGAAACCCCGTCTCTACTAAAAAAAATACAAAAAACTAGCCCGGCGAGGTGGCGGGCGCCTGTAGTCCCAGCTACTCGGGAGGCTGAGGCCGGAGAATGGCGTGAACCCGGGAGGCGGAGCTTGCAGTGAGCTGAGATCCGGCCACTGCACTCCAGCCTGGGCGACAGAGCTACACTCCGCCTCAAAAAAAAAAAAAAAAAAAAAAAGAAAAGAAAAAGATAGATTTTTCTTCCATAATACTCAATTCTGCAAAAAAGAAGCGTTAAGCTGAAAAACCTAGTATGCTTAAGCCTAGTATGCTATCAACAAGCAAAATTCTCAAAAATACCCAAATTTAAATTTTATGACAATGTTTAAATTAATATGGTAAGTTACTATCTAAAGCTTTTACTTCACTAGTGTTTTATAGTTTACAAAGAACTTTAAAATTCATAAAACAACTCCTGCAGTTCAGGAGGCTAAGTGCCCTACTGTAGACATTCAAATGGTAAACAGCAAGGTTCAATTCAAATCCAGTTCTCTGGGTACATTTTTGGTAATATTTTCAGGATAGTCAGTCATCTTTCTATGTACTATGTTTTCTTTGGATTAACTTTAACATGAGCACAATTTTGAGTAAAATGATACATAAATCTTCCACACCCATTACAACTCTAGGCATTAAGGCAAAGACTGCAGATGAAACATCACTGACCTTTACGTGGGCACTCCCCACTCTTTCCTGTCACTGGAGGTGGCCTCACAGTCCTTCACAACACAACTCTCCAAGCATCTACTGTAAATTAGTTAGGTTTAAAATGCCAGAAGAAACCCAATTTTTTTATTCCTGGAATAATGTTCTGTCAGTATAATGTTATTACTCATATTATTCCATACTGCTAATTCTTAATTACAAAATCATAAAAAAATACCCTAGTTCTTCTGGAATTAGTAAAATTCTGTAATTTCAATTATAGATTATCAGTAATTTTTAACTTTCTGATTTTTCCACTTCTCTCATTCTATCGCAAATTTGTCTTCCTCAAATCCATTTTTACTAAAGTGACTCTTTTTTAAAGTCTTCTTTGCTCTTTCAGGGACTACTTAATTAAGTCTAAACCCTTTGCTCTCACATCCAAGACCCACCACCATCTAGCCCAGTGTCTCTTTTTAGCCTCATCTAATAAGAACACCATTCCTAGACAACTAGAACCACTCATTTCCTAATACACACTCTTCTTAACATCACCCTCTTTTCTTGATGAGCTCTGTCAGAGCCCTCTTTCCTTTCTTTAATCTTATTCCAACTTTATTGGTCAAAATTTCTGCCAGTTTTCTAGATTGACCAACTGCTCTCTGAGTTTTAATTCTCATTCGTGCAATTACCAGCTGTATAAACATAGTTAAGTTACTTCACTGTCCATGCCTCAGATTCCTCATTTATAAAATGGGTACAGTAACTACCTTATGGGGATTGTTATGAAGATTACATGAGCTACTCTGAGCAAAGGTCTTAGAACAATGACTGAAACATGATAAGTGTTATGCAAGCATTTGCTATTAGTATCATGCTATTAGTATCATAATTTAAGAAGTTAGTCTTTTTATTAAACTATAGTACTATTTGGTATTATCTTGTGATAAGATACTTATCACACATTGCCTTGATACATTAGCATATATATATACTCTATGTTCTTTTCTAAATTTTAAGTTTCTTTAAGGAAGTTACCATGAATGTAACAAATTTTTGTATCAAAAATCAATAGTATAGTGTCCTGAATATCATTGGTGATTGAGAGATATTAATTGAAGCCAAGGTTTTGACAAAAGAATGCTACCTATTGAAATAATTTAATATGCATTACATTTTCAAAATTCATTGCATTTTTCAATCTTACACACAATAACTGAGTTATTTGCTAGAATCTCTGAGCAGGCAATGAACTTCAAAAGGATTGCAATTCACCTTGTTACTCCAAACAAATGACCACTTTTCTTCATTTAATTGATCTCAAAGGACAAAAATACTTCAATAATCCTTTTTGGCCCATTCCAGTGTTTATTTAGCTTAATTTTTTCTAGACAAATTCTCCTGATACAATGAGTGTCTCCTAAATATATTATCTTCTCAGTCCTCAATGCAAGTAAAGCAAGATTATTAGCTTCTTCTCAAAGGATCTATTTCTCTCATTTTTAAATCAACTTGAATCCTCTGCCCAGATTCACTCTCATTCTTGCACTGAAAAGAGAATATAGAAACCAGTGCCAAGAATCAAGAATGAATGATTTTCTGGATATGTTGAAATTTTATCTTGTATTTTTCATAAAGGCTGCATTCTTGCCTTGTACTCACAGTGATTGATAAGACTTTCAGAACTTGGCTGCATATGTGTGGATTTTCTCCATCCCAGAGCAGTCTAAGTCCCTAAATGAACTCTTTTGCAACATGGTCTATAAACCATTCTCAAATATATCAAGGAAATTCTAGAAGGTGTTATGTGCCCCAGCTAATTTAGTGTCATGAGCAGATGCGATGAAATCTCAATTTCTTTATCCAGGTCAGAGCTATTAAATGAAATCGACCCTTGAGGGGTTCCTGAGGAGCAATTCTTAATGAGTAATCTTTCAGCTTGTTATGCACCCACTACCAGTGGGTAGGTCCAGACTTAATCTTTTAGCTTATAGACAAAACTGCCAAGAGGTGAATAGGTGGTGGTGGTGAAGGAGAATCTTAACGCTTGTTAAAATCAATCAGGGTATGCCTATTACTTTTCCTTGGTCTAAACACAGCTTACCTCTCATATAGCACGAATGCAATATTTTATAACATGACTCACTTCTCAAAGAACCGTGTCTCTCACATATAATACTTCGTTTTTATTTACATCACTGGAGTTTATCATTGGATCATTTTTAATAATTCCAAACTTTTTTATATTATTTTTATGTTGTCTTAGTCTAGAAAACTATTTTAAGAATGCTCCTATACACTGCAGCAAAGACTAAGAAGTCTACAAATAATGGGTGAATTTGTGGTTGAAAGCCTACAGTGATAAATGATAACCACAAAAATCCCACATGTGAAGAAATACTCTGTTCTTTTAGGAAAGGGAAAGGCAGTAAGGGAAGATTAGATCTAAAGTTTTCCCAAAGGCTTATGTCCTGAAAATTGGAAAAAGACCAAACTCTGGAAACTGTTAAGAATTTTTTAAAAGGGCTTAGGCCTGAAAGCAGGCTGAGGGATAATGACTCTAAACTGAAAGATGGATTGTGCCCAATTGATATCAGATGTCTGAAGTTAAACACCAAGTAATCTTTCCATTTTACTTTTCGTGATAGTGACAGGCAAATCAGAATCTATTTTTGATGCTCTTTCATGGCAGATATTGGAGAATCTATCCTGCCTTTGTACATTTGGTGTTTATGACAGGTCATATTTTCTTTGAAAGCCATAGGAATTGAATATATACTAACCCAGGAAGTGGCATAAATGACCCAATAGAGATGTTACCAGTCCTCAAATTGTTTCTACAGTTTTGAAAATCTGCCAAGAAAAGTTAAAAATATTTTAATACAGCCGCATTTTTACTTGAAATGAAAATAATGCATTACTTTGCTCATTGTAAAGATTACTATTATTTACTGTTTAATAAAAAGATCAAAAATGAAAATGACAAAATATAAAAATCACTTGGCAGCTTTCCACTCAACCACTTTTAGTTTGTTGTATGCATCCTTCCATCTCTGTGCATACATAAGCACATATACAATTGTGTTTCCAAGTTTCATATGTAGGATCATATTATGTAATATATTTTCACTCCACAACATATTATGAATATTTAATGTCAATAATCATTTAAACGACTGCATAGTATTATGTTGGATGTATATACATTTAGGTTGATGGATATTTAATGTTTGTAATGTTTTGTTATTATAAATAAAACTTCCATAAACAACTTTCAGTATACATATTGACAGATTGATGCAATTGTCTCTTGAAGATCAATTATTAGGTATGGTGTTTCTGAGACAAAAAGACTATTCATTTATATTTTTGATACATATTACTTAACTGCCCCCAGAAGAGTTTTATTAGTTTACTCCCAAGACAATGCATGATCTACTTCATTTACTTTGCTAACACTGTTTACTGTTGCAAACACCAAGTTTCATCAACTTTTTGATTGTTGTCCACCTGAATGAAAATGATATTTAATTGCTTTATGTTTCTTTGCTTAAGAGTAAAGCTTAAAATATTAATGTGAATTTTTAATCTTTTGCAGATTGTCAGTTTATTATGTCCTTAGTCATCTTTTCTATTATTGATTTTAAAGATCATATTTTTAAAAATACATATTAGGATGGTCAATTTTGTCTGCCATGTTTAATTAAAATAATTTCCTGAATTTTTTACTTATCTTTCAGTTTTGCATATAGTATTCTTTAACAGTGAAAATTTGTAGTTGGCATAGTCAAAGTTTCATGTAGTCAATTTTACACTTATAGTTTTTATGTCATAACATGCTTAGAAAAATACTCAATTCTAACAATTTTATTGTGTTGCTTTTTGCATTTAAATTTTGTGATTCATAAGGGATTGATTTCTGTATGAGGATGGAGTTAAGGATTAATTTTTTTCCAGTGGCTAAAATATTGTCCCAATATCCTTTGTTAAAAAAATCATTATTTTGCTCAGTTATTTAAAATACCTGTCTTATTTTAGGCAAAAGTTTTATATACACATGGTTATCTTTTTGCAATGTCTCTAGAATAATTGGCCTATCTCTATCCATAGTGGTAACATCAACTATAGCTTTTCGATATACCTTAATAACTAGTGAGTAGAGAAATTTTATTACTTTTAAAGAACGTTTTTAGTTCCCCTTCTAATACAGCAGTTCCCAACCTTTTCGGCACCAGGGACTGGTTTCACAGAAGACAATTTTTCCATGGACCATAGGTGGAGTGGGGGATGGTTTTAGGATGATTCAAGTGCATTACATTTATTGTGCACTTTGTTTCTATTATTTGAAATTGTAATATATAATGAAATAATTATAGACCTCACCATAATATAGAATCATTGGGAATCCTGATCTTGTTTTCCTGCAGCTAGATGGTCTCATCTGGAGGTTATGGGAGACCCTGACAGATCATCAGGCATTAGATTCTCATAAGGAGTGTACAACCTAGATCCCTCACATATGCAATCTCATGATAGATAGTGAGAATCCAGTGCTGCTGCTGATCTGACAGGAGGTGGAGCTCAGGCTAATGTGAGCGGTAGAGAGCAGCTGTAAATACAGATGAAGCTTTGCTCACTTGGTCCACCACTGACCTCCTGCTGTGTGGGCCAGTTCTATGGACAGGTACAGGGTTGGGGACCCCTGTTCTAATATATTAGTCTAGATAAAACAGTTAAGTTCCAAAAAGATTATTGGATGTTTAAGTGAATGACTAGATGAATTTCAGTGGAATTAATTTTTGCCCTCTGGTGGCTTTGTGATGTGTCAGCTTGGCAAGGCTGAACTACACTTCCTGGAATTCCCTTTCTTATATATTTTCAGAGAGATGCTTGGATGAGATTTGGGGGTGGAGGCGAAGCAACAGACATTTTGTAGCTCACACACTTTATCTCTTATCTGCTGGTTCACTTTGTTGGTATGAGGGAGGCAGCAGCTGGACCTACAACTGTTGCACCTTCTCCTTCAGCTTCTCTGACTCCTGGGCCAGGTGTATGTGAGTGACTCTTGGGCCATAACAAAGGTGCCCAGCTTCTGCAGGATACCATCAAAACCTGAGAGAGGACCAGGACTAGAGTGAGAAAAGCCAGGCACCTAGGACATAAAAGTTAAGGGGGCACTCACTCTTAGATTTGCGTAAGTACTGCCCCATGCTTGCACAAACCAGAAATCACGGACCTATTTAAATTTGCAACCTAGAAGCCACATCTACCTCACCCAAGTTTTGGCACTATATCATGCAATAATAACAGACCCAGGCTTTTGTTAGTCCCAGTGAACTCCAGATTTTGCCTTTGGGTTCCATCTTGTTCTTGCTCTGTCCTACCTTATAGTCATCCTCCTGTCCCAACTGCCTGCTCTGTGGATTTCAAGCTCCGACATCAGATTCAGACTGCTTAGCTCCCCACAATTGCAGAGAGCCAAATTCCTATAACAAATTCCTTTGTATACATACATACATACACCCACACCCACATACATGCACACATATATTCCAGGAAACTACGACAGATAAAATTGAACATCCCTTATATATAAAAATGCTGTTAAGAATCAATAATAGAAAAATAGGCTGGGGGCAGTGGCTCACACCTGTAATCCCAGCACTTTGGGAGGCTGAGGTGGGCAGATCACTTGAGGTCAGAAGTTTGAGACCAGCCTGGCTAACATGGTGAAACCCCGTCTCTATTAAAAATACAAAAATTAGCCGGTCATGGTGGCGCACACCTGAAGTCCCAGCTACTGGGGAGGCTGAGGCAGGAGAATCGCTTGAACCCAGAAGGTGAAGGTTGCAGTGAGCTGAGATTGTGCCACTGCACTCCAGCCTGGGCGAAAGAGCAAAACTCTGTCTCAAAAAAAAAGCAATAAAAAAATAGATGGACAACATATAATAAACCAATAATTTATAAAAGAATTAAAATTCAAATGCATAGTTTAAGCTTCACTATTAATCAAAGAAATGAATATAAGCACAATTAAATATCATTTCACCTATCATATTGGTAATATGATATATAAGTATTCTCTTAGATCAACTTTTTTTCCTCCTTCCTCAAAGATCACAAATCCTAGGATGTACATTATATATGAATTTAACTCACTATTCCATGTCTTGTTACAGTCATCTACAGAACTTCAGTCACTACTCTCAACTCACTGAAGATTTTATCTCCTGGTTTACCATCTTCTCTACTGCTAATTTCATCATCATTCTTGATGATGTTGCACAAATTTTCTATTCATCCCTGGACGCTCAGTTCCTCAAAATCCTCACTCTGAAGGATCTTGCCTTCCAATTTTTTTTTTTTTTTTTTTTTTTTTTTGAGATGGAGTCTCGCTCTGTCGCCCAGGCTGGGAGTGCCCTGGCGCGATCTCGGGCTCACTGCAAGCTCCGCCTCCCGGGTTCAGGCCATTGTCCTGCCTCAGCCTTCCGAGTAGCTGGGATTACAGGCGCCCGTCACCTCGCCCAGCTAGTTTTTTGTATTTTTAGTAGAGACGGGGTTTCACTTTGTTAGACAGGATGGTCTCGATCTCCTGACCGCGTGATCCGCCCACCTCAGCCTCCTAAAGTGCTGGAATTACAGGCGTGAGCCACCACGCCCGGCCCAGCCACCATTTCTTAAGGTCACATCCTGTAATGTGCTACATCAGTGGGCAGTCAGACAGTCATTGAGATGTCAGACATCTTAATGTCGAGTATCTCATTGTCACCAAAGAAGTGGACAACTGATGTACAGAAAAAAGGGTTTAAAAGTTTAAGTAATATCTTCACAACAGAAACATTTTTCCCATGAATGGTTTTCACTTACAATAATCTGATATGCATTTTAGTTATCAGATTTTAGTCTCCAATACCATTCTCCCTCCAAAGGAACCAGGTGAGTGTGACAGTGGCTAAATCTGTGTTTTGAATGAGGAATATATCCAGATGGGTCTGTAATACATTGGTGTTTCGAAAAATCAATAATACTTTTTTTAAAAGTGCTTAAATAGGCTGGGCGCGGTGGCTCACGCCTGTGGTTCCAGCACTTTGGGAGGCCAAAGTGGGAGGATCATGAGGTCAGGGGTTCGAGAGCAGCCTGGCCAACATAGTGAAACCCCATCTCTACTAAAAATACAACAACAACAACAACAGCAAATTAGCTGGGCATGGTGGCAAGTGCCTGTAATCCCAGCTACTTGGGAAGCTGAGGCAAGGAGAATTGCTTGAACCTGGAAGGCAGAGGTTACTGTGAGCTGAGATCACACCACTGCACTCCAGCCCAGGCAACAGTGCGAGACACCGTCTCAAAAAAAAAAAGTGCTTAAATAACAAAGGAATTTCTTAAAGTTGAACTTGAACTTGAACTTGAAAGCTGTTTCCACAATTTGAATACCAAAATAAGTATAAATATTTGGAGCAAGTTGAGTCTATGTAAAACAACTAGTTTATAATAAGTTTCATAAAAGGAAAAGTATTATAAAATGTATTTTTAGAATAGTTACAATAACAAAGAAAAGTGGCAGGAATAGGGTATGACTGCCTTTTTAACTTAATTTTAATAAATTTCAGGCTTTTCTATGGATGTTATTTTTTCTATACTTATATGCTTCTGTATGAAATGTATTATTAAAACTTGAAATTGCCAACATTTGGCCATTTTGAGTTATAAAAATGGCAATTTCATATGGTTCAACCAGTAAATATGCATTTGCCTCTGTCTGTGTAAGAAACAAATGTTGTAAACAGGTAAATGTGAAAGTCATAAACACTAGAAACTATGCAAAGGACTGGAAGAAATTATTTGATCTAAAAGTCACTCAAAATATCTAGTTAGAAGAAGAGGAAACAAGGAGAGGTCAAATAATGGATTAGCCCAATGTCCTGAAAGACAATTTCATTGCACCAAATTACCTCTTTATCCTTGGGATCACCCTGCTATTAATAATGAAATAGTGAAAATGACCAACAAAGTAACAGCGAAGAAGGAAGAACATCTGTAAAAAAAAATACTCGATAGGAATGAAAAAACATCATCAGATGTCAAGGAGAGATCTGGTTTACAGTGTCCCGTACAAGTGGCAACTGAACATTGACTACCACAGGCTTCAGTTTGAGGTAACAACCAGATCCTTGTAGGAAATGGCTCTACCATAATGCCTTGGTGACCTTGAGTTTTTCCACATAAGTTAGTAGACTGCAGTCTAACCAGTCTTGGCAGAATGTCCTGCCATTTTTCATAGAGCAAGGGGTAATAAGTCTGGTGAGGAGCCGCCAGAGAGTTTCTTATCCCCATCTTGCAGGAGATTGCTACATGGCTGTTTGCTATCCATCTCCTTAGTTTCAGCTGAGCACAGAACTTTCATCTTGACGCTCCCTTACGGTACAGCTGCAGGCTTTTGTGTAAGTCTATAAAACTGCTTGGTTGTAGTTTAAAGTCGGCTTGTCTACAACAGAGCGGCCAACCACTCATACAGTTAGTCATCTGGTCTCTCTGGTTTGGTGCCATCTTTTGGTACAAGGAATGCAGGGAGCCAACACCATGCCACTTGCTTTTGCTTTCTGACTCCATTTGGGCTCATTGTTTTTTTTTTTTACCAACTGAAACTATGGAGGTATGTGGCAAACCAAGCTCACAGGTGCAGTAGTAATATTTGTGGCCCTGTTAGCCACTGTGTTGCTGCTTTGGGAATGCTTGACTGCTTGACAGTTCTCTAGCCCAACCAAGAATCAAATATTCCGTAGCTCAGAAATGAAAATCTCAGCTGGTCTGAAACATCCTTTTTGTTTTGGACCTGACGTGGTTAATGACACCTTAAAGAGGTAGAGAAAGAAGTACAATATAATAAAGAGATGAAACAAACCCCAAATTTTGCAACTTTGAAGTAGCATATGAGATAATAAATGTTTATCATTAAAATAATTGGTGTATATGTTTAAGATAGCAAAAGCACTTAAGAAACTTAATATGTTACATCATGTTTTCCCCTAATATTTAAGGATATTTGTGTTTGAAATCCACATCTAAATGTTTAAGACAAACTTATTTATAAAATTAACACAGTTTGATTTGCTAATAATTCGTTAATTGTGTAAGTAGTGTTTAAATGTTTACATGAAAAAATTTAAAGGACTTACAAGTTATTGAATTGAAAATGGAAATATTTAAAATTAGTAGCAAGTGTTCTGTTTCTCATACAAAGAAGCCCGGGCATTATAGATCCCAGCTACATAATTCTCTCCTCTCTATCCAGCCTTATTATACTGGAACATACATACAATTCTTTAATTTGATGGCACATGGAGTCTATTGATCTCACTAATTTATGCTGCCCATCACCCCCTTCATTTTCTCACATCTCCTCTTCCTGGCTTAGAGTCCATGGTCCATCACCATACTCTTTCCTTTGAAAACATGCACCATTTCCTTAGTTTCTTTCTACACATACTAAACTCAAAACACAGGTCCAAATTAACCCATTTTTGCCTACTGCATGGTTTACCACACCTAGCTGACCAGTCATACTTTAAATTTATGACCAAAATTTCAAAAGCTGGACTTCAGCGTTGCTCAGCAGTTCTAGAAAATTCACACTTTCTGATAACAACTTTATAATTTCTTCTCTTCTTCTAGTCTCCAATACCCTCTCCTCCATTCCCCACTTCAGCTGATGACCTTGGTTTTTATTTCACTGGGAAAGTAGAAGCAATCAGGAAAGACTAGCTCATCGTCCCACCAGTACATATTCATTTACGTAGCCATAAACTCTGCTTTCTTTCTATTGTTAGGGATGACTACCACTTCTATTTATTTATTGGATTGTATCCTCTCTTGCCTATTCGAGGACTTTGCTCCTGAAATTATCTGCTTTTCCTTCTAAAATTATCTGATGTTCTTTCCAGTGTAGAAAAATGCACCATTTTTTTCACAATGAAGAAAAACACCACCACCCTTATTGACTCCAAATCCTCCTCCCAGCTAAATTTTTCTGGTTTGTTTTTCAGCAAAACTCATCATTAGAGTTTTCTCTACTAGCTATTTTTTTCTTATTAACATTCACTCATTCCATTCGTTTAACCCAAATCACTTCACTAGAAGGGCTCCTGTCAAGGTCTACTGGGCACCTCTGAGAAACTTTTTTGCTTCTACATGAGTGATTCTGGAAGTACCTCTATCTTCCCCTCAGTGTTGCCAGTAAGAAACTGCTATAGCCAACTTGCCACGTGTCTGAGGATATATATCCATTGAAAAGGGAAATTAGAAAAAGGAGAACTCAAGGGAAATGGCTCAGGTCACAGCTTAAGTCAGCCTGCACCCTGCTCTGCCTCTGTGCTTCATTCATTTCTTATTCACCGATATTTACTGAGCACCTCCTATAAGGCACTGCTTGAGGTGTTGAGACAGCTGTGAACAAAAGATGAAGTCTATTTTCATGAAGTTTACATGTCAGTGGAAAGGACAGATGATTCTGAATAATAATTTAAGAAATGTAACTGAGTTAAGGCTGAGGAAATGAAGCAAAATTAGGGTGGTAAAAGCTAGAGTAACATGCATGGGGATTTTTATGGCAGCAACCTCTCCTCTCCTTATTTTCCTGAATAGTATCACTTTTCCATATCTAAAGTGTGATTAATAATAAAGATGGGATTTGTCCTCATTCAGTCAGGAATATTCTTGATGCTAATGAAATTGACTTTGTTGAGCTGCACTGACAGTATTGCAGGGAGATGGATATCTGAATAACATCTTCTAGGAATGCAGAAGGAGACTTAAATATTAAGTTTATTTATTTAATGTTAAAGATCATGGAACAAAATATGAATATCCATATATCTTTTACTGTTAAAGAAGCTTCTGCTGCCTAGTGTTCTCATGAGGGTCTTCTGGTGCTAGAGAGTTGTTTTAGCGGTTGTTTGCTTGTTTACTTCCTTACTGACAAAATAGGGAACCGGTGGATAAATTATAATAAAATTTTATATCAGTGATTGTACTATTTGAAATAACCTCCTAATTTGGTCTAATTTCCAATATTCTTGCTGGACTTAGATCCGATTTCCAAACAGCTGCTCAAGCAGTCTTTCTAAAAGGCAAACATGTCCACATTCCTTGCTATGTACGTACCTTTAGTGAGCTCCCCATGGCCTACAGAAAACAATCTGAAACCACAGTAAGAGATACTAAGCCTTGACAACCTGGTTTGTACCTACTCTTTCAGCCTTTTAAAATCATTTCCTTATTTATTAGTTTATTATACATCTATTTGGTGCCAAGCTCTGTTCTACGTACTAGACATACAACAATGAGCAAAACATAGATGGATGGAATACCTTATTAGGTTGGTGAATTTGTAGAAAAAAAAATTGGGCATGCAAAGCCCAGTTCCTGCTCTTTCTCTAGTGGTCTAGTGCTGCCATGATTAGGAGGCCAAATTCTGGAATTCACATTTGGAAAGCCCAGTATCCTATAGACACAGGCAACCTACTTCAATAACCACTTTATAATTAATAAAGGTGATATTTAATCCCACATTCCCTACTCTGTCTGCCTTTTAAATAGTTCCAAATTCACGTAGAGAAGAGGGGTGCCATTTACTGGATCTGTTTAAATTTCTAACACCAGCAATTTCACTCATAAAAGCTCAGTACAAAAGCTATGACTACTCTGATTTAGATAGATTTAGGTATAAATACACTTGAAAGTATGAGAATTCCATCTATTTTTATCACTTTTATATTTATCCAGAAATATTTGCATATGTATATCTGTTTGTCTATTACTGCCAAGTCTTTAAAAGTAATCCACAATGGACTGTAGGTGAAATTAACATAGGTTGTAGAACCACACAAATTGCCTTAGGCTTACTATTTTATTACTCTAGTACTAAGTGTGAATATATTTTCTTCTACACCTTTTTAATTATTTTGAACACCACTAGTCTCTAGGATTTATTTACATAGATGATTATACATTAAAATTAAGCCTGCAATAAAAATCAGATTGAAAATCTTAATCTTCTAGGCAAAGAATGGAGTTGTTTGGCATCTCACACAAGGCAACAAAAAGAAAAGCAGCTGTTTAATGAGGATTTGCTAATTTTTAAATAATTAGATGCCAAACTGCTACCTCCACACCAAAAAAAGCTCTGCTCTCATTAAGAGGATAGCACATACCAATGTCTATGGGAGTTTCATAAATATCAGCCCTTCCAGTTCGTCACAACTTAGTGGTTTCAATAATGAGAAAATCATGCTTGAGCAAAAAGAGTTATTTACAAATGCAAATCAGCTTCCAAAATGAGCTTTTCTGAAGATAAATTTTACTACTTCACTAAGAGAATTTATATTAGCCATTTGACTTGTGTCCACTGATGATGTTCTAATACTTCCCTAAAAATACAAAATGTAAACTTCACTTGGCATAACTTGTGTTCAATTTTAATAATTTTATTCTTTGTTCATCACACACACACACATTTTTTTATAGAATAGTGTGTCAAAGACAGAGATTTTCATTCCATTTTTAACATAAGTCATTATGTATTTCATTATTTTTATCTGCTCTCCTACCAAAAAGAGAGTGGACAGTTTCAAAAAAATAAGTATAGTAACTGTCCTGACTACTTCCGGCAATCACTAAAGTGAATATATTTGACATTAAATTTAGAGACTCCATAATGTAATTATATTTGTAATGTGGGGATATGAATTCATCATTTGGAAAGTCTAAATGATTAAGCTAACTAATCAACCAATCAAAAATATTCATTCTTTTTAATGAGAAGAACCTCTGACTGAGTCCAAGTTAGCAATAATATGTTGATCCTTGGATTAACAATGAAGCCACATGTAGTAGTGAAAATATAGATAACATTTATTGAGACTGTTATGTGCCAGGCATATACCAGATGCTCAGTATATGTTATCTCATACAATTTAATCCCTACGATAATAACTGGGGTAGATAGCATTACAATTACACAGTTTTACAAGTGTGCAAACTGAATCTCAGAGAGTTTAAGCTTAACTAAGATCACATAGCTTGTAGGTAGCAGAGCTGGGATTTAAACTTAGGGATGTCTTCTTGAAATGCTGTCCTTTGTCTCTACACTATGAAGTATTTCAGATGATGATCCATTTATGCCAAAGTCATCATTTGTGAACTGGTTGGCCAGGTATGGGGCAGTGGTTTAGGGCACAGCCAGCCGTTCAGTCTCAGGGTGGATTTTAAGATCTTTTCCTTCATTAATATCATAAACTAAGTAATTGGACTAACTTGTCAAAGATATCCCTTATGTGAATGTAAATTTGACATAAAAACATAAACTCAACTCAGGTTTTTACAGATATCCTAAATATCTGAAGCATTTATGACCATTTATCACTGAACTAAGCTGTTCATACAAGCTATACAGTTTACTAATCTTATACAGGTAGAGTTTAAGATCAATGCTTTGGGGATAGAGAGGAAAATGAAGTGACAACAAGACAAATAATCCACACCTTCCCAACCAAAGATTCTTTCACATAGAATTTCTTGACATTAACAAGAAATAATATCAGACAGTGTTATCAGCAAGATGGTGGAATAGGAGGTCCCAGGCTTCACTCCCTCTCACAGAAGATCAAGTAGCAATTATCCATGGACCAAAGCACCTGGTGAAACCTCAGCATGTAAAAATCAACCTGAATTACCTGTGTGTTCCACGAAACTAAATAAAAACTTGCATTTAAAGGATAGGAAAAATGATCTCACTTTAACCACATTACTATTCCTTCTCCTCCAAGTTGGCACAATGCCACACAGAGAGAATTCTCCAGGTTTCTACAGTGGGAAAAGAGAACCAAGTAAGTGGATATCCAGCTTCCCTAGCATTCTGAGATGACTACCAGGAAGCTCACTGTGCTTTCATCTCATGGGGAATGGGGAACATACAGAAAAACTGCACGGCTAGATTCCCTGGGGTCAGGGAAGAAACAAAGCAATCAATAGAGTCCACAGAGAACAATGTGTCAATTTTTGTGAAAGCACAGTGTACCTGACAGCAGTGGTGCTCAATAAAAGGTACCAACTAACAGCATAGCTCATCCACAAAACCAAGTTGGTGACTCCTAGAAAAGGTGAGAAGTGCTACATTGCTTGAATTCCTGGATGGTCAGCCTCTATGGTCAGCATTACACCCTACCCCAAATCGTTATCCTGGGAGGGAGAAAATTCCTGCAGTGAATTTCCAAACAAGTAGTATCTAGATAGGCCACATCTGAAAGCTTAATCAGTATTCCCCACAACCTCTCAAAACTCAACCCTAGACTCTGTCCAGGGAGGGAGGGAAACCTCAATTGTACATTTCTACTGAGCTTAGCAGTTAGTCCATCCATTCTTGTTTACTTAACCTCAAGGCTCTTCCTGCAACCCTGTGCAACTTCTAAACTCAAATGACAGCACCTTCAAGCCTGAGAATACACTCCGTAACCTAGCTCAAATTCAGAGCAAATGTATCATCCCAGCCATCTAGAGAACCTGAAAGAAAGTTTTGCTTGCCAGTCCATCTAGAATCACAGGCTAGACTAACTAGTGAAGGTCTATCCTTGCCAAAGAAAATCTCCTATAAAAGCTGGAAAAAGTGGCTATCCCTGCAAATGTGTAAGCACCAAGGCAAGGACAAAAGGATTACAAAGACTCAGGAAATCATGACACCTACAAAAAAATTAACAAAGCTCCAACAATAAACCCCAAAGAAAGGGAGATCTATGAAATGACAGAAATAAAATTCAGAATAATCTTCTTTTAAAAAGTTCAATGAACTTCAAGAATATTCAAATAAAAAATTAAATACAACTTGGATAACAATACATGAACAACATGAGAAGTTTGACAAACAAAAAAAAATAAAAATAAACAGGAGTTTTATAGTTAAAGAACACAACGATTAACCTAAAAAGTAAAATAAAAAACTTCAACAGCCAGCTCAATCAAGCTGAAGAAAGAATCAGTGAATTCAAAGGTAGAACATGTAAAATTACCCAAGAGAGGAGGGAAAAAAAGAAAGACAAAGAAGAAATGAAGGAAACCTATGGTACTTATGGAATACTATCAAGAGACCTAACCCACACAAAATTGGCATTCCAGGAGGAAAAGAAAGAGAATGAGGACCAGAAAGTATATTTAAAGAAATAATAAATAAAAGCATCCCTAATCTGAAGAAAGAAGACAAAATTCAAGTACATAAAGGTTAAGAATTCACCTGTGAAATTCAACCCAAAGAGTTCACCAAGATATAAAATAATCACACTACCAAAAATCAAAGACAAAGAAATCCTGAAAGCAGCAAGAATTAAAAAATGTATCACATACAAAGGAGTCCCAATGTGAATGTCTCAGCAGAAACCAGGAGAGAGTGTGATAATACATTCAAAGTGTTGAAGGGGGGGAAAAAAACCCCTGTGAACCAATAATACTTTACCCAGCAAACTTATATTTCAGAAACAAAAACATTTCCAGACAAACAAAAGCTAAGGGAGATTATCACCATAAGGCCTGCCTTACAGGAACTGCAAGAGAGTTCTTTAACCCTTTTCCCATTTGCCCTAAGAATACTGTCCAGTGGTGATTATGGCTACAGCATTTACCCTGAGATAACTTTGCCACAAAATATCTCACTTTTATTATTATTTTCACATTGCTGTAGCCTATCAACTTTGGGAAAAAAGATGTCATTTGGTTTATAGAATTCCATTTTTAGTAGTGATATTTCCATTTACAAAATGTAATAATTCTCAATAGTTGAAAACGTCAAATCCTAGAAAATGTAGCATTCCTACAAGTGATGTTAACATTGCTCTCAAACAGTTGTTGGCTGAAGATAAATCTGATTTTTCATTTGATAAATCTTATTTTTGAAAATAGTTGATTCTGATTATTTAGATGATTCTGATGTTAGTTCTGTTTAGAAATACTTCCAAGAACAGTTTTTATATTTTATTTTTACATTGAAAATCAGTTAGATTTGCTTCAGCCTCAAAGAATGTGTTTATGTAAAATTAAATGAGTGCTTGCAATGAGTTGCACTTTTTTTCTAAATGGGAAAAGAGTTAAATTGAAATGAAAGGCTGCTGATTAATAGAATAAGCCTACAAAAGCATAGAACCCAATGGTATAAGTGATACAGAGCAATATTCAGAATGCCCTTAAAGTGTAATTGTGGTACATAAAGTAATTTTATCTCCAGTTCAAGGGTGAAAACACATTAATGAAAACTGTAACTGAAATAAATTTTCAACAGATACATATTATAAAATGATGTAAATTCAAACATCAAAAATGTAAAATTGGAAGACAGTGTAAAGTGTAGCATTGTTGTACATAATTAAACTTAAGCTATTATCAGATTGAAGTAGACTAAGTGTACAATATTTAATGTAAGCCTCATGGTAACCAAAAAGCAAACTCCACAGATACACAAAACAAAAATGTAAAAGATTCAAAACATACCACTACAGAAAACCATCAAACCACAAAAGGAGACAGAAAGAAAGGAAGAAAGAAAGAAGGTATTTACGAAACAACCAGAATACAGTTTTTTAAATGGCAGTAGTGAGTTCTTTGCTATCAATAATTACCTTAAATAAAAAAGAATTAAATTCTTCAGTCAAAAGGCATGATGTGAATGAATAGATAAAATGTAAAAAAAGATCCAACGAATGTTACCTATAAGAAATTCACTTCACTTTTAAGGACACACATAGATGAAGTGAAGGGATGGAAAAAGATATTCCATGCAAATGGAAATTAAAAGAGCAGAAATAGTGACACTTAGATAAAGTAGACTTAAGTCAAAAACTGAAAAAAAAAGACAAAGAAGGTCATTATATAATGATAAAGGATTCAATATCAAAAGGACATAACAATCGTAAATGTACATGTGCCCAACAGTGGAGAACCTAATGTGTAAGACAAACGTTAAACAATAAAAGTAGGGTACTTTAATACACCACTTTCAATATTGAGTAGATCATTAAGACAGAAAACTAATGATGAAATGCTGGACTTGGACAACACTTTAGATTAAATGAACTTAACAGACACACATGGAACATTCCATCCAACAACATAATACACATTCTTCTCAAGAGCACACAAATCTTTCTCTAGGAGAATTTATAAGTTAGGCTACAATACAAATCTTATCAAATTTAAGAATATTAAAATCATGTCAAATATCTTTTTCAACCACAATAATATAAAACTATAAATCAATAACAGGAGGATTTTCAGAAGATTAGCAAATACATGAAAATTAAGTAACATATTCATGAACAACAAATGAGTCAGTGAATAAATTAAAAGGGAAATTTTAAAATATGTTGAAACAAACAGAAATGAAGACACAACATCACAAAACTTACAAGATGCAGCAAAAGTGGTTCTAAGAGGAAAGTTAATAGCAATAAATGTCTATGTCAAAAAAGAAGAAAGGTCTCAAATAAACAACTTAACATTATGCCTCAAGGAAATAGAAGAAAGAACTACCTACATCAAACATTGGTAAAAGAAAGGAGACAATAAGGATCAGAAAAATCATACAAAAGATCAATCAAATTAAGAGTTCGTTTGTGAAAAAGATGAACAAAATTGACAACTTTTAGCTAGATTAACAAAGGAAAAAGGGCTCAAAGTCAGAAACGTACGTGGAGACGTAACTGACACTACAGAAATACGAAGAATTATGAGAGATTTTTTTTTAATACTTTAAGTTCTAGGGTACATGTGCATAATGTGCAGGTTTGTTACATATGTATACTTGTGCCATGGTGGTGTGCTGCACCCATCAACTCGTCAGCACCCATCAACACGTCATTTACATCAGGTATAACTCCCAATGCAATCCCTCCCCCCTCCCCCCCTCCCCATGATAGGCCCCGGTGTGTGATGTTCCCCTTCCCGAGTATAAGAGATTTTTACGGACAATTATATGCCCCCAAATTTCATAACCTAGGAGAACTGGATAAATACCTGGAAACATACAACCTGTCTAGACTAAATAATTAAGAAATAGAAAATCTGAACAGAGCAATAACAAGTGAATATAAGTAAAAAAACACACAAAATAAAAATAAGTTTCCTGTTGAATAAAAGCACAGGACTTGATGGCTTAACTGCTGAATTCTATCAAACATTTAAAGAACTATTACCAATCCTCCACAATCTTTTCCACAAAAACAGAAGATGGTGGAATACCTCCAAACTCTTTTCATGAAGCCAGCGTCACTCTGATACAAAAGTCAGACAAAAACATCACAAGAAAAGAAAGCTACAAGCCAATGTCCTTCATAAACATACATGCAAAAATACTCAACAGAATACTAGCAAACTGAATTCAACAACGTTTTAAAAGGGCCATTCACCATAATCAGGGGGGATTTATCCCTTGAAGGCAAAGATGGTTCAATGTTTACAAATCAATAAATGTGACAATCATATTAAAAGAATGAAGTACAAAAATAATATAATCATCTCATTAGATGCAGAAAAAGTATTCGAGAAAATTCAACATTCTTTCATGATAAAAATATGCAGCAAATTAGGTATATAAAGGATGTACTTCAACCCAAAAGGTTAAAAACATGCAAACACATTTTTAAGTATAAAATTCCAGAACTAAAATAATCTTGAAAGTGTATTTATTTCCTCATGATTTGATCTTGGTTTTAAATAATAGCATTTATAGTTTCCTATTCTTGAGTTGTTGAATAGAAGCTTACCTGGGGTAATCAAAAGTGGTGAGACAGAAGGAAGCCTCTGACTTTCATTTCTATTTAAAAATTAAGCACAAAGGCCACTTTGCAAAGGGTGACTTTCTATCAGAATAAGCCACTTTATACTCCATCATTTGTGCATTGTACTGTGTAGTATGATGTTGAGCTTATCATTTCAACACTTGTGGTGTGGAAGGAGCTGATAAGAATTTTCCCGGCCGGGCGCGGTGGCTCACGCCTGTAATCCCAGCACTTTGGGAGGCCGAGATGGGCGGATCACGAGGTCAGGAGATCGAGACCATCCTGACTAACACGGTGAAACCCCGTCTCTACTAAAAATACAAAAATTAGCCGGGCGCGGTGGCGGGCGTCTGTAGTCCCAGCCACACGGGAGGCTGAGGCAGGAGAATGGCGTGAACCCGGGAGGCGGAGCTTGCAGTGAGTGGAGATTGCGCCACCGCACTCCAGCCTGGGCGACAGAGCGAGACTCCGTCTCAAAAAAAAAAAAAAAAGAATTTTCCCTTTCATTAATCTTATATTAAAATGCTTAATTCAGTCAGGGTACAGTGGCTCATGTCTGTAATCCCAGCACTTGGGGAGGCCAAAGTGAGCAGATTACTTGAGCTTGGGAGTTTGAGATCACCCTGGGCAATAGGGAGAAACCTGATCTCTACAGAAAAATACAAAAATTAACGGGGCGTGATGGTGCATGTGGGTAGTCCCAGCTGCTTGGGAGGTTGAGGCAGGAGTATTACTTTAGCCCAGGAGGTCGAGGCAGCAGTGAGCAGAGATCACACCACTGCACTTCAGCCTGGGTGATAAAGAAAGACCATGTCTTTTAAAAAGCCTAATCCAAATAATAAACATTCAGCATCTACATTTCACAGTTTCTTAATGAACAGGGAACATTAATAGAAGAATTGTTGAATGTGAACATACTAATAAACAATTAACCTTTACATATTGTAATGACAAACACCAGTAACTATTAGGTATTGACTAAAATACAATAAAAGATTCATAAATCTAAAAGTTTACCAGAAGACTTTGATACCCTGAGGTATCGAGAGCTCTCTGCCCTCTTTAACATCTAAGGTCAGACATGAAATAATTCCCCCACTAATTTCATTTTGTTATTTCCATCAAAATCTTACCTATATAAACCCATTTTATTCTCTTTGATTTCTTGTAAATAAGCAGAAAAACTCAGTTTGCTTCTCATAAAATCTCCTTAAATATTTCACAAAGGCATAAATCTCATTTAATTGATCATTTTTTTCCCATGACACCTAAGTTTCACTAGAGTACAGCTGGTGTAATCTTATGATCTACAGTTAATTTGAATAATAACCCCAAATACATGTTTTCACTTTTGTAGGAGATTTATAACTTGCATTGAAAGCCCAGTAGTATTGAATTTTTCCATCGTTATGCCTCATGTAGAGATTAAGAGTCCTATTTCTTTCAATTCTTTTTGAGGAAGGGAAAAAGAAAGAAGGAATGAACATATTGAGTGCTTGTATGTTAGGCATTGTGCTGGATGTTTTCACAATTCCTCCTGCTTAATCGTCCCAACAAATAACTGAAATGGTTGTTATTTTCTTCATTTTGTAAGTGAGAAAACAAAGAATCAGAGTTATATAAGTTGCTGAATATTGCACAGCTATTAAAAAGCAGGGACTGAATTTCAGGCCTATAACGTCTTGAGTTCATAACATAAGTGAAATCCAACTCTTGGAATATGAAATTCCAGATGTAGCTAATACTCATTGCAAAATTATTACCTCCAAAACACCTGTTCGATCCCCCTCGTACTTTCTGGCATTACACACTTTCTACATTAGTAAATATACTCAGAGAAAAATAACATTGACTTACAATATCAAAACAATTTTATGCAAATATTCTGCTACACACAAGATCCACAATTCAGAAGAGTTTTTGTTGTTGTTGTTGTTGTTGTTTGTTTTTTTTTGTTTTTTTGTTTGTTTGTTTTGTTTTGTTTTGTTTTAAGACGGAGTCTCACTCTGTTGCCCAGGCTGGAGTGCAGTGATAAGATCTCGGCTCACTGAAACCTCCACCTCCCAGGTTCATGCCATTCTCCTGCCTCAGCCTCCCGAGTAGCTGGGACTACAGGCACCCGCCACCGCGCCCGGCTAATTTTTTGTATTTTTAGTAGAGATGGGATTTTACCATGTTAGCCAGGATGGTCTCGATCTCCTGACCACGTGATCCACCTGCCTCGGCCTCCCAAAGTGCTGAGATTACAGGTGTGAGCCACCGTACCCGGCCCAGAAGAGTTTTTTAAGAAAAAGAATAGTTTTTGTTGCACGAGATTTTACTGGTAGAGCTAATATTCAGTGAAGTGTGAACAATAGAATGCACAGACAAGACTTTCAGGGAAAGGTCACTCTTCATAGAGTGTTTAATAGGTACAAGCGTTTGATTCTAACCTACACATTTTACAGATTAAAAAGGAATTTTTGCATAAATAACTCTGATCCCAACATTGTGGGGCTGCATAAAATAGTAAACAGGTCCTCCAACCTGGGTTGTGGGTAACTAAAAGGTTTTCCAGGGTGGAGGTGGGAAAGGTGGGGGTTGGAAGTATACATTTAGGATAACAGAGAACGGGAAAGATGAAGTTGGCAAGGGGTACAGCATGACAAATGGAAATATCATAACCATAGGTAAGGATGACTAACTCATGTTAAAGATGCCCTCAATTATTTGAGGAGCAAGGCAAAAAATAAATGAAGGGCTTAATAATTCATTTTTGAAGCCAGAATATAGTGCTGTAATATCATAAAATTTACTAAGAGAAAGCAACATGAAGATTCTGCTTTAGAGACCTTGACTTTTAAAGAGAATGGTGAGATAAAGAGAGAGCACATTTGGGTTGAAACATTTTAACATAAACTAGTCTGACTCTGGAAAAAAAATTAAATTCTATCCATTTTCTATTCAGTTCCTGAAAAGAGGATGCAATTTCACAAGTATCATATGACTTCATAATAGTTACGTGTCTAAAGAATTTTGTATGTTTAAGAGGTAATTACAAGTGTTGCTGGAAGGACTTTTTCCTTTAATTTTTAAAATATGTACGCTTATTGTAAGAAATGTAAGCAATATGAAATAATGTAAAAAGTGAAATTAACCTCTGTACCGTTTCCTGTTAACTCTTTGACAAACATCTGTTATGCAACTAGCTTTACCTTCTACTTAATTTTTTCTTTCCATGTGAGTACATGCAAGTTCTCATTCTTCTTAACAGCTATGTGACATTCCATAACATGTACCATAAGTGGATTGTAGTATTTACATACCGATTATGTATCAAATATTTTTTAACCTCTTAATGAGCTTTTAGATTGTCTCACAGAGTTTTTAGCTCTGTGACTCTGGATTAAAAATCACATTTGGAAATTGTCAAACACATCAAAGTGTTCTGCATTAGTTACTTACTGGGGTTAGCAGAAGAAATGATTAGTGCTGCTTTCTTTTATGTCTTGGATGAAAGGGGAGCATAGAGGTAGATTTTGGTGCCTCTCTCCTTATGCCCTTAAATGTATTTTGTTTGGAAATATGTAGTTCTTGAAAAAGCACATTATTTTCATTGAATAATGTTTTAAACTTACACACTGATAACTCAGTATTTTAGAAAAATAAATTTAAAATCTATTTTAAAATGAGAAGGCATAAATATATTTGTTTATGTACATAGATATCTGTAAAAGTGGCTTTTAAGAATCCTAGTACACTACAAGAAAACATTGAGGTCAATCTCCAGGACATCGGTCTGGACAAAAATTTCCTGAGGAATACTCCACAAGCACAGTCAGCCAAAGCAAAAATGGGATCACATGGGATCACATCGAGTTAAAAAGCTTCTGAACAGCAAAGGACACAATCAACAAAGTGAAGAGACAACGCACGGAATGGGAGAAAATATTTGCGAACTACCCTTTTGACAAGGGATTAATAGCCAGAATATACAAGGAACTCAAACAACCTTATTGGGAAAAATCTAACAACCCGATTAAAAAATGGGCTAAAGATTTGAATAGACATTTCTCAAAAGAAGACATACAAATGGCAAACAGGCATATGTAAAGGTGCTCAATGTCATTGATCATTAGATAAATGTTAAGTCAAAACTACAATGAGATATCATCTTACCCCAGTTCAAATGGCTTTCATCCAAAAGACAGATAATACCAAATGCTGGAGAGGATGTGAAGAAAAGAGAACCCTCATGCACTGTTCGTGGGAATGTAAGTTAGTACAAGCACCATGGAAAATAGTTTGGAGCTTTCTTCAAAAACAAAAAATAGAGCTCCCATATGACCCATCAATCCCACTGCTGGGTATGTACCCAAATGAAATTAAATCAGTATATTAAAGAGATATCTGCACTACCATGTTTGGTGTAGCACTGCTCACAATAGTCAAGATTTGGAAACAACGTAACTGTTCATTAACAGATTTCAAACATAATAAAATGAGATTTGCAACAGCATGAATGGAACTGGAGGTCATTATATTAAGTAGAATAAGCCAGACACAGAAAGACAAACATTGCATGTTCTTCTTTATTTGTGGGATCTAAAAATCAAATAATTAAACTCATGGAACAGAGAGAGTGGAAGGATGGTGGAAGGGTAGGTGGAGATGTTGGAAGGAGGTAGGGATGGTTAATGGGTACAAAAAATAAAATGAATGAATAAGATCTACTATTTGATAGCACAACAGGGTGACTACAGTCAATAATTACTTAGTAGTACAATTTAAAGTGACAAAAAGAGTATTATTAGATTATTCATGGCATAAAGGATAAATGCTTGAAAGGATGGATGCCCCATTCTCCATGATGTGATTATTATACATTGCATGTCTGTATGAAGACATTTCTTTTACCCCATAAATGTATACACCTACTATGTATCCACAAAATTTAACAATTGACAATAAAAATTCCTAGCATTCTAGAACTGGAAAAAAATTGTGAGGATCATTTAGTCCATATACTATGGAGAAAATGAAGTCCAGAAGGGCTAAGATAGTTGCCTAAAGTTGTACAGTCAGTGAATAGCACAGGTTACACCAGAATCCAGACACATGTGACCAGTCCAGTGTCTTTATCGTCATTCCATTAGCATGAAAATAATAACTGATAAAAATAAACAAATTGACCATTGTTAGTTTCTTTGCACTCACAGAGCCAGACACGGGGGAATTGATTGATCTTTGGTTTATGTAATCAATGATGACAAACTCTGAGTCTAGTATTGGGTCTGGATTGTCCTGATTTATGACTGACTGAAGAGGCTACCCTACCTGTCCTGAACTCTGCATCGACACTCCCACCCAGGGCAAAATGCAGCTGCAAAATGCCAATGTCTTGTATTCACTGGTGGGCTCAAGCAGAATTAGCAGCTGCCCAAATAATTAACTATTTATTAACAAGCAGGCTGTATGGAAGATTACTTGAGGAGAAATAAAACCTGAGCCATTGTGACCCTTATCATTGCTGAGGGTTGCTTTGCTCTGTAAGATCTTCTGTCCATAAGATAGATAATTTGGAAATACCAAGAGAAATCCAAAGTAATTTTACTTTAAAACAATGAAAACAGATTATTTAACAAAGCAAACAATCCTATAGGCCAATATGATTTTTCCTGAATCCCTTATTTAATTTCCAGGTCTTTCTCCTCAACTTGAGGTGATAGATTTTCACATTACTCCAGTGCCCACTCTGACACTCAAATAACAATTGAAAGGAGGACCCAGGGTATTTAGAGTAGTATTTCTTAACGCATATCAAACTTCATCCTCCACTGTCTAATGTATCTACTGTCAGTCCCAGAAATGAGGAGATGATGGAGAAAAGAAGGGACAAAGTACATAAAATCCCTATTCTGGGACATGACAGTAAACTTTCTATTTAGCTAGAGAAAGCTTACTTGTTCTTCAATGTACAATTCAAATGTTAACTTATCAGTAATAAATCTTTGACTTCTCTTTTATCAATCACTTCTACACTATGGTTTCCATTGTATTTGTATGTACATTAGGGTACTGTTACACTTTATAAAAACCATATGGTTGTCTGTCTCCCATAACTATGAATTTCTTGAGGACATAAAATCGTGTCTATCAATGTTTGCCCATAGCTTATTACACAGCAGGTAATGAGCAAGTGTGTGTTAAATTTCTACAATCCCCTTTGTGCCATCTGATTTGGTCAGAAAGCATAATTATCCTGATTAAAGCAAAAATATATGTGCTCTACATAAAGAGTCAACGTTAATTTAAAAAACACAATAAAATGCACTTAACATCTGATTTGCACTAACAGGTTTTCATTTTTCTTTGATAATTCACACAGCATTTACCATGTCTCAGGGTCATCATTATAAATGTCAACTGTTGCTCTGTGGAATACGTCCACACATGCCAGTTAATGCAAATCTCTGGCGAACAGAATGTCAAGTAAACCACCTGTCTCTTTATTTGTTCTGCCTTCTACCAGACATCACTTAAGCACCCACTTTGACAATGGTTAGGGTTACCCATGACTGATCCATGTGTTCTATCAATTCCTGTTTCTAAGAATCAGGATTGGATGTCTGCAGGATTTTTTTTATCTTTCTTTCTCACTCAATATGCAGCATTCCTCAGTGCACACATGCACACACACACACTCACTCACACATTCCCTATCACATTTTAATATCCACATTCAGCTCTGTAGGCAATCATCATGTAAAAATGAAAGTGAAATGAGCCAAATAAAACCATTAACACTCAGCTTATACAGTTTTCAAAAATCTGATGTTTATTCAAGCACTGTGTCTGGTAATTCTCAGAAGATGTTAAAGTATATCCAAATCTAAGGTCATCTATGCAAACAGTAGAGCAATCATCTGATTTGGGGTCAATAAATCATAGTAATCATAAAGGATTCAAAATTTCAGATCTCCATCATTCTTGATTTGACTTCCAAAATGGAAGAAAAGCTAGTCTTATAATATAAAATTATAATACAAAAAAAATTTGGAGAGGTCTTCTGACTTACAAAAAAAAAAAAAAAAAAAAAAAAAGCCAGCTGAACCTTACCTTGCCAGGCATTTGGTAACTGTTGAGGACAGTATTTCAATAATTAAATAAACAACTCTGATTCATCAGAAAAAAAGGATGGTCTGCTTTTAACATGCTACAGTTACAGAATATTTGGGCCCAAAGCACCAAGAATCCATCTTATAAATTAATAAACTGACAAGATTATTAAATTTTAATATTATGAGTTATTGACGGTAACAGTCAACTAATCCAGAAATGCTGCGTCTCTTAAAAACTTGTGTGGCAAATAAGAATAGCCATACAAAGTACATATAAATCAAGATGGCCCTATTTACCATAAAAAGACACCTAGTTTAATTTTAATTTATATTTGGGTTGCCAGATAAAATACAAGACATACAAATATTGCATAGGACATACTTATACTAAAAATTATTTGTTGATTAAATTTTGTGGCAGAGAAGGGAAAAAGGCCCCTCAACATGTTTACTTTTCCTCAGTCATAGCATTATAAGTCTCAATATGATTGCCTAAGAGTTAGTGTGTGATCATTTTATTACCAAAAGATCTCTAAAGACTGAATCTCCTCTTGAAATAGTTGCATAGGCTCCTGCTCATTCCTCTCATAAAGAGACCCAGAAATAAATTTCTAATCCTTTTGAAATTCAGTGTCCAGGATGGCTCATTAAACATGATGTGCTTGGGAATCAGGAAGTTTATTTTTGCAACTTATGTAGACTGCTATAATGTACTGAGACCTGATAACTTGGAATTAGAAAGAAGCCAGATGGACTGGACATGGTGGCTCATGCCTGTAATCCCACTACTTTGGAAGGTTGAGGCAGGTGGATCACTTGAGGTCAGGAGTTCGAGACCAGCCTGGCCAACATGGCAAAACCCCATCTCTACTAAAAATACAAAAATTAGCCAGGCGTGGTGGCGTGTGCCTGTAATCCCAGCTACTCAGAAGCCTGAGGCACAAGAATCGTTTGAACCCGAGAGGCGGAAGTTGCAGTGAGCCTAGATGGCATCACTACTCTCCAGCCTGGGCAACAGAGCGAGACTCTGTCTCAAAAGAAGGAAGGAAGGAAGGAAAGAAGGAAGGAAGGAAGGAAGGAAGGAAGGAAGGAAGGAAGGAAGGAAGGAAGGAAGGAAGGAAGGAAGGGAGGGAGGGAAGGGATTACTTTCCAGGTAAGGAGCTACTTTCTCATGCCCAAGATGAACCTGTGCTCAGAAGTACTACTGTACTCCTTGTCTGGCATAAGAGACAAATGGTCTGTCACCTCTCTCATCCTCTCTCAGAGTGGGGAGGACAAAGGGCACCAAACCCAGCCCCCAGGTCTCTTTATGCAAACCTGTTGGACCGCTTATTGCCTTTTCCAAGTATCAGGACTTATTGGATATAGATTATAAATGAATTGAGAAGTATTTGAATTATTTTGTTTATAATATATTTATATTTGGTAATATATGCTCTCCCTTATTATTTGGTAACTTTATAATTAATTGACAGTCTCTTTCAGGGTGGACACTGTTCAGCGTGGGACTTTTTCCCGATATATTAATGCTTCCACAAAGGCTCAGACTCTCCCAGGCATGCTTGAATGACTATCCCACTAACCACGCCCTGCTGGTATGTTGACAAGTCATTTTCTCACTTTGTTCTTGACCCGCAACACTAAGGAAGGGCTATTCTGCTATTCTTCACCAAAAGATGCCTCAGCAGTGTCCACATCCTAATGTCAGTTATGGAAACTTTGAAGCCGCAAGGTCCTCATGGCTTCCACCCATGGCATTGCACTAGCTCAGAAAACATGAGACTAGTGATCCATCACATATCATTAAACTCAAAATGCCATTAATTGTAAGGCACACAAATACTTTATATTCCCCTAAAAAATAAAAATGCTCCCATTAAACTATGGCACATTCTACCAAAAAATGTTAAAACTTCTTAAAAATTTAGGAAAGTTACAAGATACAAAGTCAACATACAAAAATAAGTAGCATTATATATTCTGATAATGAACTACCTGGAAAGGAAATTAAGAAAACAACTCCATTTACAATAGCAACAAAAAAATCAAATACTTAGGTGAAAATTTAACTAAGGAGATAAAAGACCTGTATTCTGAAAGCTATAAAAAACTAATGAAAGAAATTGAAGAAAACACAAATAAATGGAAAGATATCCCATATTTTTGGATTTAAAGGACAACATTGTAAAAATGTCCATACTACCCAAAGCAATCTATAAATTCAATGCAATCCCTATGAAAATTCAGTGTCATTTTTCACAGAAATAGAAAAACAGTTCCTAAGTTTATATTCAACTACAAAATACCCTTAATAACCAAAACAATCTTGAGCAAAAAGAACAAAGATGGAAGCATCACAATTTTTGATTTCAAAATTTACTACAAAGCTGTAGTTATTAAAACACCATGGTACTAGCAAAAAAAAAAAAAAAATAGGCCAGGCACGGTGGCTCACGCCTGTGATCCCAGCACTTTGGGAGGCCAAAGCGGGTGGATCATGAGATCAGGAGGTAAAGACCGTCCTGGCTAACAGGTTGAAACCCCGTCTCTACTAAAAATATAAAAAATTAGCCAGGCATGGTGGCAGGTGCCTGTAGTCCCAGCTACTTGGGAGGCTGAGGCAGGAGAATGGCATGAACCTGGGAGGCAGAGGTTGCAGTGAGCTGAGATTGCGCCACTACACTCCAACCTGGGCGACAGCAAGACTCCATCTCAAAAAAAAACAAAAACAAAAACAAAAACCAACCAAACAAACAAAAACCAGACATATAGGCCAACGGGTTAGAACAGAGAGCCCAGAAATAGATCCAAACATTTATAATCAATTTATTTTTGACATAGATTTCAAGAATACACAATGAGGAAAGAACAGTTTCTTCAATAAATAGTGCTGGGAAAACTAAATATCCACATGTAAAAGAATAAAACCTTGTTCAATTTACAAAATAAGCTGTATACAAAAATCAACCCAAAATGGATTAACGACATAAATATTAAAGATCTGAAACTGTAAAACTACTAGAAGAAAACAGAGAAAATGCTCCAAGGACATTGGTCTGAGCAACAGTTTTTTTGGACATGACCCTGAAAGCACAGGCAACAAAAGCAAAAATAGACAAACAGATTACATCAAACTAAAAAAGTGCCTGCACAACAAAAGAAACAACAAAATAAATCCATAGAATGGGAGAAAATATTTACAAGACATAATACAATAAGCGGTTAATATCCATAATATATAAGAATCTCAAACAACTCAACAGAAGGAAAACAAATAACTCAATTTAAAAACAGGCAAAGGGCCGGGCACAGTGGCTCATGTCTATAATCTCAGCAATTTGGGAGGCAAGGCAGACACAGCACCTGAGTCCAGGAGTTCAAGACCATTGTGGGCAAAATGGCAAAACCCCATTTCTTCAAAAAGTACAATTAGCTGTGTATGGTGGTGTGTACCTGTAGTCCTAGCTACTCAGTAGCCTGAGGTGGGAAGGTCCATTGAATCTGGGTGGTTGTATTAGTCCATTTTCACACTGCCATAAAGATACTAACTGACACTGGGTATTTATAAAGAAAGGAGGTTTAGTTGACTCACAGTTCCACATGGCTGGGAGGCCTCAGGAAACTTACAATCATGGCAGAAGGTGAAGGGGAAGCAAGGCATGTCTTACATGGCAGCAGGAGAGAGAGAAGTGCTGCAGAGAAGGAACTTCCAAACACTTCTAAAATAACCATCAGCTCTTGTGAGAACTCCCTCACTATCTCAAGAACAGCATGGGAGAAACTGCCCCTATGATCCAATCACCTTCCCATCAGGTCCCTCTCTTGACACGTCGGGATTACAATTCGAGATGAGATTTGGGTGAGGACACAGAGCCAAACCATATCAGAGGTTGGGGCTGCAGTAAGCTATGATTGTGTCACCACACTCCAGAGCGAGACCCTGTCTCAAAAAAAGGTTGGGGGGTAAAGGATCTGAATAGATACTTCTCAAAAGTAGACACATAAATGCCCAACAGGTATATCAAAAAATGCTCAGCATCACTAATCATCAGGGAAAGGAAAATTAATGCCACTGTGAGATATCACTTGATGTCTGCTAGAAAGGTTTTTATCAAAAAGATGAAAGATAACAAAGATGCAGAGATAAGGGCACTCTTTACATTGTTGGTGGAAATTTAAATTAGCATAACTGTTACAGAAAATGGTATGGAAATTTCTCAAAAAAATCTAAAAATAGAATTCCCATGTAATCCACTAATCCCACTTCTGGGTATATATATCCAAAGGAACTGAAATCAATACATCAAAGAGATATCTGCACTTTCATGTTCACTATAGCATCATTCACAATAGTCAAGCTATGACTAATCAACATAAGAGTTCCTTCAATGGATGAATGGATAAAGAAAATATAGTAGTGTATATGCACAATGGAATGCTATTCAGCTTTAGAAAGGGGGAAAATCCTGTCATTTGTGACAACATGAGTGCAACTGATGAACATTATGCTAAATGAAATAAGCTAAGCACAAAAAGAAATATGCCACATTCTACTCCCTACTTCTATAAGTTCATTTTTTTTAGTTTCCACATACAACAACTCAGCCTCCCCAGTAGCTGGGATTACAGGTGTATGCCACCATGCCTGGCTAGTTTTGGTAATTTTTGTTGAGACAGGGTTTTGCTATGTTGTCCAGGATGGTCTCCAACTCCTGAGCTTGAGCGATCCACCTGCCTCAGATCTCTTGTTATATGTGGAAAAGTTAAGCTGTTATATGTGGAGACTAAAAAAATTGAACTTACAAAAGTAGAGAGTAGAAAGATGCTTACCATAGGCTACTAGAGGGTTGGGGAGGGAGGGAAAGAAGAATTGCTGGTAAAAGAGTATGAAGGTTTAGATAGACAATAGTAGACAATAGGAATAGATTTTGAGACCTATTGCATATCAGCATGACTATGGTTAAAAATAATGTATATTTCAAAATAATTAAGAGAGTAAATTTAAAATGTCTCACATAAAAAAGTATAGGTAAAGCTGGGCATGGTGGCTTACACCTGTAATTTCAGCACTTTGGGAGGCCAAGGCAAGTGGATCACTTGAGCTCAGGAGTCGGAGACCATCCTGGGCAGTATGGCAAAACCCTGTCTCTACAAAAAATAGAAAAATTAGCCAGGCATGGTGTCATGCATCTGTAATCCCAGCTACTGGGAAGGCTGAGGTGGGAGAATCACTTGAGCCCAGGAGGTAAAGGTTGTAGTGAGCCAAGGTAGCTCCACTGCACTCCAGCCTGAGTGAGAGAGCCATACCTTGTCTCAAAAAATAAATAAATAAATAAAAGATAGCTAAGAGAGATGATAGATATGTTAGCTTGATTTAGTCATTCCACATTTTATACATATATGAAAACATTACATTATATACCATAAATGTATATAATCATGATTTGTCAAGCAAAAATAATATTAATAATAAAACAATTTTTAAAACAAACTGACATATACTTTTTCTGAAACTTAGAATAAGACTGACAATAAGATCCCTTGGTTACTTCAAACATGGACTTCTACAAGTTATTACTCTAGGGCATACATAAAAAAAATAAGCAAAAACATTCCATTAAGGTACTCCTAAAATTTTTTTTCATGTTCAGAGTTCAATACTTCTGTACAGACCTACCACTAACACTGGGAGGGCCCGGGGAAAAAACACAAGTAGAGGCCAACATGCTATATTTCTAAATAGCTGGAAGTTATAATTTAAAACGATACCACAGCCCAGACCTTGTTCCCTCCTACGTACTCCAGGAATTATCTTCCTTACACAGAGACTAAAGGAGCCCTCTTGTCCCACACCAGGTTTGCCCCCTATAAATCACAGACTAGTTAGACCAGGACAGAATGGAAGCTAGGGACAGACCCATGGGTGGTGACTAGACCTGTCCCAACCATGTCAAGCTCCCCAGGAGACAGGAAAAACACGTTACCCTTCCCCAGCCTCACTTTTCAAGTGAGGATTTCCAAGATGTTCTCAGTACCTCCCAAAACCACACCACCCAGCTAGAGGAGAGGAAGACACACTGTTTTCCTGGGACCCTGCCCTACCTAGACACCCACACTGTGTGGTGTGGAGGCACCAACCTAAACCAAAGCAGCTGCTCTTTCTCTGGGTTCCCAGAGTAGAATCTAGAACCCTTTCCCTCCACCCTCAGCCCCACTTCCTCTAGAAAGTGTGTGGGCACCAGCCATAATTCTGGAAAGTTCAGTTGCCAAACTTTCCAAAGACTTACCTACAAAATATAAAAAAATAAAATAAGTCACATTTGTGTTTCAATGTGTGCAAAATACGCAGCCCACTCAAGGGCAGGACCCAGGGTAGGGCCCCTCTGGCCTGGGTCGAAGGGCAGTCATGCTTCTGAATCACCTTTCTCCCCAGAGTCAGAGACATGCTTAATATCCCCCAAATACCATCTTCTGTGCACCAAAAGCAACGATGATGAGCATTTCTTTAAAAGTGCTCTACTCTTTTCACCAGGAGGTTTCCTAAGCCACTAATCACTAAGCAATGTTTTCAGATAAGCAAAAGACAAAATATTGGCACATTATTTTTAGTACATTTGTCCAATTTCAAGTTGGCAGATAAATACACGTGATTAAATCTTAATATTTCTGTTTTTATTCATGGATAAATACCTCAAAAATTCCTATAAGAAAAACATATTTCTTAATGCTTAAAAATTCAGCCTGTGTATTTTTTCTTCTTACATATTCTTTTACTTCTAAAACTTTAGAGAAAGAAATCAAGAAAAAATATTTTTACCATATACTTTTCTCATCCTCACTTGTACATTTTCATTTCGGAATAGCAGCTTAGAAGGAAAAAAAAAAGATGGTTGTTCTAGGAAGAACAAATTGTCTTTATCCAGCAACAGAAGAAGTTAAATTTAAGAATAGCTCATTGCCTGTCATTAGTTGAGGTTGCTGTAAGGTAAAGACTGCCCAGATTCACTTGTCAAAGTCTTCTCGTGTTTTTTCTTCTACCTTCTCTAGTTGTAGGGTACAGGGCAAATTGCCCCTTCAAAATGCAAATATAACCGTGCTTAAAATGTCATTTTTTTTTAGCACTAAGTTATTGCTAGAGGTGTAATTATTCATTAAGAGAACTCGATTCAAATGAGTTTCCCTGGTTACTATGCAATTCATAGAGTCACAATTATTTTCTAATAGAAAAATAAGGCAATGAAAGCCACAAAGGATATTGCTAAGCTTAATCCAGGTGATGGTATATTATTCATCTCTATTTAAAAAGAAAATGTTGCGGAATTGGGGAAGTAATATAGGCAACTATAGTATATGCTTTCCTTGCATTAAAAAAAAATCACAGAAAGGTTATTTCCATATGAATTCTATATATACTTTACATATATTATACATATATAAGATTGATGTCCTCTTATGAAAAATGAAGAGACAGGCAACCAACTCATGTACTAATAAGGTTGCCAGATTTAGGGAAGATAGAGACAAGATGGACAGTTAAATTTTGATTACAGTGAAATATTTTAGTATTAGTATATCCCAAATATTACAAAGGACATACTGAAAAATTATTCATTCTTTATCTGAACAATCATATTTAAAATACAGAATACATATTCTGTATTTTACCTGGCCATCCTATTTACTCATTATAATAACCCTGTAAGTTAGGTTTTATCGTCCTCATTTCCAAGTAAGGAAATTGAGTCTCAGACAATTTAAATAGATCAAGATCATACAACTAGGAGGTAGTAGAACCCATATTAGAATCTAAACTCCCTGGTGTGATTCCGTGCTGCATGGCCTTTCTCCGGAGCAGTAGTCATTTATCTCTGTCTGCCTTCTCTCCTACCTAAGTGCATGCCACCATCCTATGGAAGATTTGATGGACATAGACATGAGCCCCCTGAGGCCCCAGAACTATCTTTTCAATTGTGAACTAAAGACCAACAAATATTATCACTTTAAGGTGGATAATGATGAAAATGAGCACCAGTTATCTTTAAGAACAGTCAGTTTAGGGGCTGGTGCAAAGGATAAGTTGCACATTTTTGAAGCAGAGACAATGAATTATGAAGGCAGCCCAACTAAGATAACACTGGCAACTTTGAAAATGTCTGTACAGCCAACAGTTTCCTTTGGGGGCTTTGAAATAACACTACCAGTGGTCTTATAATTCAATAAATGTTGAATTAAATGTTGAAGTGTTCAGGGTCAGTGCATATTAGTGGACAGCACTGAGTAGTTGTGGAGGAAGATGCAGAGTCAGAAGATGAAGAGGAGGAGGATGTGAAACTCTTAAGTATACCTGAAAGGCGATCTACCCCTGGGGGTGATAGCAAGGTTCCGCAGAGAAAAGTAAAACTTGCTGCTGATGAATAAGATGATGATGATAATGATAAAGATGATGATGATGGTGATTTTGATGATGAGAAAACTGAAGAAAAACTCCAGTGAAGAAATCTATAGGAGATACTCCAGCCAAAAATGCCCCAAAGTCAAACCAGAATGGAAAAGACTCAAAGCCTTTTAAGTCAACACCAAGATCAAAAGGACAAAAATCAACATCAAGATCAAAAGGACAAGAATTCTTCAAAAACAAAACAAAACAAACAAACAAACAAAAAACAGGAAAAAACTCCCAAAACACATAAAGGAATAGTTCTGTAGTAAACATTAAAGCAAAAATGCAAGTATAGAAAAAGGTGGTTCTCTTCTCAAAGTGGAAGCCAAGTTTATCAATTATGTGAAGAATCGCTTGTGGATGACTAACCAGGAGGCTATTCAACATCTCTGGCACTGGAGGAAGTCTCTTTAAGAAAATAGTTTAAACAATTTGTTTAAAATTTTCCATCTTATTTCATTTCTGTAACCATTGATATCTGGCTGTCCTTTTTATAATGCAGAGTGAGAACTTCTACTGTGTTTGACAAATGTTGTCCATTGCCAAGAATGTGTTGTCCAAAATGCCTGTTTTAGGGAAGGGAACATCACACACCGGGGTCTGTTGGGAGGTGCTGGGGAAGGGAACGGAGCGCATTAGGACAAATACCTAATGCATGCGGAGCTTAAAACCTAGATGACAGGTTGATAGGTGCAGCAAACCACCATGGCACATGTGTACCTATGTAACAAACCTGCATGTACAGCACATGTATCCCAGAACTTAAAGTAAAATTTTAAAGATGACTTTTTAGTTTTTAAAGATGGAACTCCACCATTTGGTTGGTTTTACGTATGTATGGAATGTTATGATAGGACATAGTAGTAGTGGTGGTTGGACATGGAAATTGTGGGGAGACAAAAATATACATATGAATAAAACTCAGTATTTTAATAAAGTAGCATGGTTTTTATTTTAAAAAAAAAAATCTAAAACTCATGTTCCAATTCTACATTCTGTTCATATACTAACTGAAATTATATTTAATGTATTTAGCAAACATGTAGGCCAAGTTCTACATGCCTTATAAAAATTGACTCAGTTAATTCTCACTCTAAACCTATGAGGTAGGCATGATTATTATTTCCTTTCTGCACATGAGAAAAATGAGGCATGGTGAGGTTAAACAACTTTCTTAGGCTCACATAGCTAGTAAATGGTAGAGTCAAGTTTCAAATCCAGGCAGTTTACTTCAGAGTATACTCTCTTCTCTCCATCCATCCGTAGGTAGTATCACCCTAATAAAGTCTCATTTAACTTTTGAATAAAAAAATGGACACAACCAAGCCTTAGAACACGGTTTTCAAATACACTAGAGAAACCTAGTGACAAGAACATAAGGATGTTTCAGGTCATATAAGACATCAATGACAGGAGTAGGATAAATATATTACTAATTTGAATTTAGATTTTTATTTTATTTTATTTATTTATTTACTTATTTATTTATTTTTTAAGATGGAGTCTCGTTCTGTCGCCCAGGCTGGAGTGCAGTGGCGTTCTCTCGCCTCACTGCAAGCTCCGCCTCCCAGATTCACGCCATTCTCCTGCCTCAGCCTCCCGAGTAGCTGGGACTACAGGCACCCACCACCATGCCCAGCTAATTTTTTGCATTTTTAGTAGAGATGGGGTTTCACCATGTTAGCCAGGATGGTCTTGATCTCCTGACCTCGTGATCTGCTCGCCTCGGCCTCCCAAAGTGCTGGGATTACAGGTGTGAGCCACCGCGCCCAGCCTGAACTTAGATTTTTAAAAGACCAAGAAATATTAAGAGTTTAAATATATTTATTGAATTAGTTAAATATTAAGACATTGAGCTATTTTTAAAGTTCTTAAATGTAATAGATTTTGAAGATGATTTAGCATCATATCATTTCTAAGGTAAAACTTAACTTTAAGGAAAGTTTTCCATGAAGTCATGTTTCCTTATTGGCAATAGTGTGAAGTAAGTGAACATATCTGCAATGCCCAGTCCTTTTCCTTTTTTGCCCTAGACACAGCTCCAGTTGCCTGTGGCACCATTATTATGCCTGCACCATCTCTACCACTCTCAAAGTTCTACTCTTAGACCCTTATTAAGCAAACTTACTTAGTTCTCCCTTATGGAGCATATATATCTTAATATAAGCATTTAGAAATAATGCCTTAATGCCAAAATAACTTAATTTTAATGTTGAGAATTTTAGACATATGGGCAAGTTGTTAGGGGAGAAAATTTTTGATTAGTCCACTTTTTGGATTAGTATTCATAGTTTATGTGACATATCAGTTAAAATTATATTCAGCTGCATGTAACAGAAAGAAAATACAACAGTAGCTTAAATAAGAGGGAAGTTCATTTTACTCTAATCTAAATGAAATACGGAGATAGAAAGTCCAGGTCTGGTTTGGCAGCACAGGAGATGCACAGGAGATGGTGAAGCATAAATATTAGGAACCCAGGCTCCACCGTCACCTATGCATGGTTTCCATATTCAAACTCACTTCAAAAACCAGATAGTTGCTAGAGCTTCAACTTTTATGTCCACATTCCAGGCCAGTACCTATGCTTTCAAAGAGCCTTCCTAGAAGTGTCACAGGCTTCTACTTACATCTCATTGTCTGGAATTTAATCATATGGCCACATAATGCTGAAAGAGAGTTTGGGAAACACAGTTGTCTTAGGTATAAGGTATACATGGGATTGGCTCCAAGACTCCCCCACCCCCAATACGAAAATCCACATATACTCTAGACCCACATTTGCCCTGCAGAATCCATGAACACAGAAAGTTAGTGCTCTCTGTACTCAGGTTTTGCATTCTGCCAATACTGTATTTTCCATCTGTGTGTAAGTGCAAGTGAAACCTGTATTGTTCAAGAGTCAACCATACAGTCTTTTAGCTGGCCACATTTTTCAAGGTTATGTTATAAAGAAAAATGGGAGAAATGTACATTAGAAGGAATGAATGCACGCAGAGTGGGACCAGCTATTTTACTTCCCAGTGAAGATGAACTTCCTGTGACAATCTAAAGTCTAAGATCAACTGGGTATTTTATGTGCCCTTTCAAACCCAGATAGCTCCTGAGCTTTACTAAGATCTCCAACTATTAAAGAATAATGCAAGGTGGTCACTTAACAAAAACATATCCCTTTAGATTTTGTTATGGGAATTTGTGCATGTGTCTGTATACACAATGGAAGGTTATCTTACCGAAGCATTACTTGACAACGGCAATAGCTAAACATTCAAATGGAATTTCTCAGACTCTCTAAGAGGTTATTCTTGAGAGATGGTTAAACGTAGCACAGACATTTATTATGCTGAAGAGAATTGAGAGGAGCGTGTGGGGCTAGTTGGGGCAGGGACATAATTCAACAATGTTCTTAGCTTTATCATGTTATATGTAGATTCCAAGTGAATGACTGACATGTTTTTAAAAACAAGTTCTTTAAAACATAATATTGGATAATCAATTTTCAAAATCTTACATAAAGGTGTTTACTACAGCTAATACATATTATTTTAAAACCTAGGCTCTTCGGAGATCTATCAAAACTTACAAGAGCTCTGTTGTCACTGTCATATTCTAAAATCTCAATATAAATCTATATGTTTAACACATTTCACGTGAAATGAGCATAGAGTTGCCCTGGTTTAAAGACTTTAAATAATTGTATTTCAAGCCTGGTTTTAGTTCTCTAGGAGCCACTTCTTTCTCCAATCATACTCTGATAATGATTGACATCTCAAAGGTCTAGGCCACCTGTGAACAGAGTTTTAATATCACATTTTTGAATTAATTATGCATAAAGCTCAAAATAGGTTTGGAAGGTACCTACTGAAATAGAATTAAATCAGGAAAGAAGTGTGGTGGCCACACTGTGTTTATCTTTTATGTAGTAGGCAATTATCAGCATTTTTATTAGCAACAATAAATTAAAATATACACAATTAAATTCACATATTTTGTGATATGTATATCAGTTTGTGAAATATTAATGTATGAATATCATACGTTGTAACAAATAAATAAATACAAATTAAACGAAAGTAATGATCCTTGTCCTCCAGAGATCTGCAATGTGCTAACAGAGAATCATAAACATGAAGGAAATGCAAACATACAAACCGTAAGCACTTAGTTAATTTAGATCTAATTCGTTCATGTTTTAAGGAAATCAAATACAATACAATAAAATTTTTAGAAGAATGTCTTAATTTGAATTTATATTTTTATATATCATTTTTCATGTTTTCATGAGTTACTTGTTTTCATTGAATTTTATCTTAGCTTTAACATCTACTTTTATTACTTGAAATCACATTGCTTTAGTTTATAGTCATACTTTTCACATCTTTAGATAGAATCTTATCTCCTGCATGCATTCATATTTAATCAACTTATATTTATTGAGCTTACTGTGTACAAGACATTGTTCTAAGGACAAAGAATAATTAACTTTTATTTTATGTCCTGTCCCGTTTGTAGGAAAAAATCCTACTCTTGAATCATTGATGGGCCATCATCACACCCCAGGAAATTTTTAAGTCATTCATTTACTTACTTCTTTTCATTCCTCAGTCTATCCTATGGCTTCAAATTTTCCCTCTAAGAAAATAATCTCTGATTCTTTTCGTCTTTGATTCAGTTCCACTTAACTTCTATTCTCTCGTTACTAAATACATACAAAACACTTCCCCTCCTGTTTTGTATGGTTAAAATAGAGATCATCAAAGCATGATTTCACAGATCACATGGTTTATTGTCATATAAAGAGATTTCTTTCGGTTCACAATGCTTAAAGAGGGGGTGAATTATGTAAACAAATTTCACAGAGAACATACTTGATAGACCAAATACATTAACCACAATGTGAGTGAGTTCCAAAATATTAAAGTCTAGGTGCTTAATTAGGATGGACGCAGGCTTCTGTGGAAAGAAAAGTCTGTGGAAATTAACGTTTGAGGTGTACTTTTATGTGGGCAGTTCTCTATGAACACATAAGTTTCCTGTATGCTAGAGGGCAGTGCCAGTACTAGAGGGCAATGCTTTGGAAGTTAGCTCAGAGGCTAACTGGGTGTGATCCTGTCAAAGTCTGAGCTCTGGGTCTTCTTAGAAGTGCAAAGTGTAACCTGCCACAGCATAAGCTCAAAAATTATCTGTCAAACTCGAGTTTATTTGTAATTTTTTTCAAGCTTTATTTTTATTTCTTTATTTATTCACTATAAGTTCTGGGATATGTGTGCAGAACGTGCAGGTTCGTTACATAGGTATACACATGCCATGGTGGTTAGCTACACCCATCAACCTGTCATCTCCATTAGATATTTCTCCTAATGCTATCCCTTCCCTTGCCCCCCAGCCCCGGACAGGCCCCGATGTGTGATGTTCCCCTTCCTGTGCCCATATGTTCTCATTGTTCAACTTCCACTTATGAGTGAAAACATTCAGTGTGTGGTTTTTGGTTACTGTGTTAGTTTGTTGAGAATGATGGTTTCCAGCTTCATCCATGTCCCTGCAAGACATGAACTCATTTTTTATTATGGCTGCATAATATTCCATGGTATATATGTGCCACATTTTCTTTATCCAGTCTACCATTGATGGGCATTTGGGTTGGTTCCAAGTCTTTGCTATTGTGAATGGTGCTGCAACAAGCATTCGTGTGCACGTGTCTTTATAGTAGAATGATTTATAATCCTTTCGGTATAGCCCAGTAATGGGATTGCTAGATCAAATGGTATTTCTGGTTCTAGATCCTTGAGGAATCACCACACTGTCTTCCAAAATGGTTGAACTAATTTACATTCCCACCAACAGTGTAAAAGTGTTCCTATTTCTCCACATCCTCTCCAGCATCTGTTGTTTCCTGACTTTTTACTGATCACCATTCTAACTGATGTGAGATGGTATCTCATTGTGGTTTTGATTTGCATTTCTCTAGTGACCAGTGATGATGAGCATTTTTTCATGTGTTTGTAGTCCGCATAAATGTCTTCTTTTGAGAAGCGTCTGTTCATATCCTTTGCCCAATTTTTGATGGGGTTGTTTGTTTTTTTCTCGTAAATTTGTTTAAGTTCCTTTTAGATTCTGGATATTAGCCCTTTGTCAGATAAATAGATTGCAAAATTTTTCTTCCATTCTGTGGGTTGCCTGTTCACTTTGATGATAGCTTCTTTTGCTATGCAGTAGCTCTTTAGTTTAATTAGATTCCAGTTGTCAATTTTGGTTTTTGTTACTGTTGCTTTTGGTGTTTTGGTCATGAAGTCTTTGCCCATGCCTATGTCCTGAATGGTACAGCCTAGGTTTTCTTCTAGAGTTTTTATGGTTTTATGTCTTACTTTTAAGTCTTTAACCCATCTTGAATTAATTTTTGTATAAGGCATAAGAAAGCGATCCAGTTTCAGTTTTCTGCATATGGCTAGCCAGTTTTCCCAACACCATTTATTAAATAGGGAATCCTTTCCCCATTTCTTGTTTTTATCAGGTTTGTCAAAGATCAGATGGTTGTAAGTGTGTGGTGTTATTTCTGAGGGCTCTGTTATGTTCCATTGGTCTATATGTCTGTTTTGGTACCAGTACCATGCAGTTTTGGTTACTGTAGCCTTGTAGTATAGTTTGAAGTCAGGTAGCGTGATGCCTCCAGCTTTGTTCTTTTAGCTTGGGATTGTCTTGGCAATGTGGGCTCTTTTTTGGTTCCACATGAACTTTAAAGTAGTTTTTTCTAATTCTGTGAAGAAAGTCAATGGTAGCTTGATGGGGAAAGTATTGAATCTGTAAATTACTTTGGACAGTATGGCCATTTCCATGATATTGATTCTTCCTATCCATGAGCATGGAATGTTCATTTGTTTGTGTTCTCTCTTATTTCCTTGAGCAGTGGTTTATAGTTCTCCTTGAAGAGGTCCCTCACATCCTTTGTAAATTGTTTTCCTAGGTATTTTATTCTCTTTGTAGCAATTGTGAATGGGAGTTCACTCATGATTTGGCTCTCTGCTTGTCTATTATTGGTATATAGGAATACTTGTGATGTTTGCACATTGATTTGTATCCTGAGACTTTGTGGAAGTTGCTTATCAGTTAAGGGAGGTTTGGGGCTGAGACAATGGGGTTTTCTAAATATACAATCATGTCATCTGCAAACAGAGATAATTTGACTTCCTCGCTTCCTATTCGAACACTCTTTATTTATCTCTCTTGCCTGATTGCCCTGGCCAGAACTTCCAATATTATGTTGAATAGGAGTGGTGAGAAAGGACATCCTTGCCTTGTGCCAGTTTTCAAAGGGAATGCTTCCAGTTTTTGTCCATTCAGTATGATATTGGCTGTGGGTTTGTCATAAATAGCTCTTATTATTTTGAGATATGTTTCATCAATACCTAATTTATTGAGTGTTTTTAGCTTGAAGAGGTGTTGAATTTTATCAAAGGCCTTTACTGGACCTATTGAGATAATCCTGTGGTTTTTGACGTTGGTTCTGTTTATGTGATGAATTACATTTGTTGATTTGTATATGTTGAACCAGTCATGCATCCCAGGGATGAAGCCAACTTGATTGTGGTGGATAAGCTTTTTAATGTGCTGCTGTATCAGTTTGCCAGTATTTTATTGAGGATTTTCACACCAATGTTCATCAGGGATATTGGCCTGAAATTTTCTTTTTTGTTGTACCTCTGCCAGGTTTTGGTATCAGGATGATGCTGGCCTCATAAAATGAGTTATGGAGGAGTCCCTCTTTTTCTATTGTTGGGAATAGTTTCAGAAGGAATGTTACCAGTTACTCTTTGTACCTCTGACAGAATTTGGCTGTGAATCCATCTGGTCCTGGGCTGCCTCAATTTTAGAACTTTTTATTGGTCTATTCAGGGATTCGACTTCCTCCTTGTTTAGTCTTGGGAGGGTGTATGTGTCCAGGAATGTATCCATTTCTTCTAGATTTTCTAGTTTAGCTGCATAGAGGTGTTTATAGTATTCTCTGATGGTAGTTTGTATTTCTGTGGGACCAGTGGTGATATCCTCTTTATCATTTTTTATTGAATCGACTTGATTCTTCTCTCTTTTCTTCTTTAGTAGTCTGGCTAGTGGTCAATCTATTTTTTTATTTTTATTTTTTAAAAAAAAACAACTTCTGGATTCATTGATTTTTTTAAGGGTTTTTTGTGTTTCTATCTCCTTCAGTCTGCTCTGATCTTAGTTATTTCTTGTCTTCCGCTAGCTTTTGATTTTGTTTGTTCTTGCTTCTCTAGTTCTTTTTGGGTTTTTTTGTTTGTTGTTTGTTTTGTTTTGGTTTGGTTTGTTTTGTTTTGCGACGGAGTCTCACTCTGTCACCAGGCTGGAGTGCAGTGGCACAATCCCAGCTCACTGCAACCTCCGCCTCCCAGGTTCAAGTGATTCTCCTGCCTCAGCCTCCCGAGTAGCTGGGACCACAGGCACCTGCCACCACACCCAGCTAATTTTTTCTATTTTTAGTAGAGATGGAGTTTCACCGTGTTGACCAGAATGGTCTCAGTCTCTTGACCTTGCGATCCACCCACCTCAGCCTCCCAAAGGGTTGAGATTATAGGTATGAGCCACCATGCCCAGCCGCTTCTCTAGTTCTTTTAATTGTGATGTTAGGGTGTCCATTTTAGATCTTTTCCACTTTCTCATGTGGGCATTTAGTGCTATAAATTTCCCTCTAAACACTGCTTTAGTTGCGTCCCAGAGATTCTGACACATTGTGTCTTTGTTCTCATTGGTTTCAATGAACTCATTTATTTCTGCCTTAATTTCATTATTTACCCAGTAGTCATTCAGGAGGAGGTTGTTCAGTTTCCATACAATTGTGTGGTTTTTGAGTGAGTTTCTTAACAGTGAGATCTAATTTGATTGCACTATCATCTGAGAGACTTTTTTATATATATATACTTTATGTTCTAGGGTACATGTGCACAACATGCAGGTTTTTTACATATGTATACATGTGGATGTTGGTGTACTGCACCCATTAACTTATCATTGATATTAGGTATATCTCCTAATGCTATCCCTCCCCCCAACCCCTCCACACAATAGGACCCGGTGTGTGATGTTCCCCTTCCCGTGTCCAAGTGATCTCATAGTTCAATTCCCACTTACGAGTGAGAACAAGCGGTATTTGATTTTCTGTTCTTGCAATAGTTTGCTGAGAACTATGGTTTCCAGCTGCATCCATGTCCCTACAAAGGACACAAACTCATCCTTTTTTATGGCTGCATAGTATTCCATGGTGTATATGTGCCACTTATCTTAATCCAGTCTGTCACTGATGGATATTTGGGTTGATTCCAAGTCTTTGCTATTGTGAATAATGCCACAATAAACATACATGTGCATGTGTCTTTATAGCACATGACTTATAATCCTTTGGGTATATCCCCAGTAATGGGATGGCAGGGTCAAAAGGTATTTCTAGTTCTAGATCCTTGAGGAATTGCCACACTGTTTTCCATAATGGTTGAACTAGTTTACAGTCCCACCAACAATGTAAAAGTGTTCCTATTTCTCCACATCCTCTCCAGCACCTGTTGTTTCCAGATTTTCTGATGGTTGCCATTCTAACTGGTGTGAGATGGTATCTCATTGTGGTTTTGATTTGCATTTCTCTGATGGAGAGTGATGATGACATTTTTTCATATGTCTGTTGGCTGTATGAATGTCTTCTTTTGAGAAGTGTCTGTTCATATTCTTTGCCTACTTTTTGATAGGGTTGTTTGTTTTTTTCTTGTAAATTTGATTGAGTTCTTTATAGGTTCTGGATATTAGCCCTTTGTCAGATGAGGAGATTGCAAAAATTTTCTCCCATTCTGTAGGTTGCCTGTTCACTCTGATGGTAGTTTCTTTTGCTGTGCAGAAACTCTTTAGTTTAATTATATCCCATTTGTCAATTTTGGCTTTTGTTGCTGTTGCTTTCAGTGTTTTAGACATGAAGTCCTTGCCCATGCCTATGTCCTGAATGGTATACCCAGGTTTTCTTCTAGGGTTTTTATGGTATTAGGTCTAACATTTAAGTCTCTAATCTATCTTGAATTAATTTTCGTATAAGGAGTAAGGAAACGATCCAGTTTCAGCTTTCTACTTGTGGCTAGGCAATTTTCCCAGCACCATTTATTAAATAGGGAATCCTTTCCCTATTTCTTGTTTCTCTCAGGTTTGTCAAAGATCAGATGGCTGTAGATGTGTGGTATTATTTCTGAGGGCTCTGTTCTGTTCCATTGGTCTATATCTCTGTTTTGGTACCAGTACCATGCTGTTTTGGTTACTGTAGCCTCGTAGTATAGTTTGAAGTCAGGTAGCGTGATGTCTCCAGCTTTGTTCTTTTGACTTAGGATTGTCTTGGCAATGCAGGCTCTTTTTTGGTTCCATATTAACTTTAAAGCAGTTTTTTCCAATTCTGTGAAGAAAATCATTGGTAGCTTAATGGGGATGGCATTGAATCTACAAATAACCTTGGGCAGTATGGCCATTTTCACGATATTGATTCTTCCCATCCAAGAGCATGGTATGTTCTTCCATTTGTTTGTGTCCTCTTTGATTTCACTGAGCAGTGGTTTGTAGTTCTCATTGAAGAGGTCGTTTACATCTCTTGTAAGTTGGATTCCTAGGTATTTTATTCCCTTTGAAGCTATTGTGAATGGGAGTTCATTCATGACTTGGCTCTCTGTTTGTATGTCACTGGTGTATAAGAATGCTTGTGATTTTTGCACATTGATTTTGTATCCTGTGACTTTGCTGAAGTTGCTTATCAGCTTAAGGAGATTTTGGGCTGAGACAATGGGGTTTTCTAAATATACAATCATGTCATCTGCAAACAGGAACAATTTGACTTCATCTTTTCCTAACTGAATACCCTTTATTTCTTTCTTTTGCCTGATTGCCCTAGCCAGAACTTCCAACACTATGTTGAATAGGAGTGGTGAGACAGGGCATCCCTGTCTTGTGCCACTTTTCAAAGGGAATGCTTCCAGTTTTTGTCCATTCAGTGTGATATTGGCTATGGGTTTGTCACAAATTGCTCTTATTATTTTGAGATACATTCCATCAATAACAAATTTATTGAGAGTTTTTAGCATGAAGGGCTGTTAAATTTTGTCAAAGGCCTTTTCTGCATCAGTTGAGATAATCATGTGGTTTTTGTCTTTGGTTCTGTTTATATGCTGGATTATGTTTATTGATTTGTGTATGTTGCACCAGCCTTGCACCCCAGGGATGAAGCCCACTTGATCATGGTGGATAAACTTTTTGATGTGCTGCTGGATTCAGTTTGTCAGTATTTTATTGAGGATTTTTGCGTCAATGTTCTTCAGGGATATTGGTCTAAATTTCTCTTTTTTTGTTGTATCTCTCTCAGACTTTGATATCAGGATGATAATGGCCTCACAAAATGAGCTAGGGAGGATTGCCTCTTTTTCTATTGATTGGAATAGTTTCAGAAGGAATGATACAAACTCCTCCTTGTACCTCTGGTAGAATTTGGCTGTGAATCCATCTGGTCCTGGACTTTTTTTGGTTGGTAGACTATTAATTATTGCCTAAATTTCAGAGCCTGCTATTGGTCTATTCAGGGATTTAAATTCTTCCTGGTTTAGTCTTGGGAGAGTGTAAGTGTCCAGGAAATCATCCATTTCTTCTAGGTTTTCTAGTTTATTTGCATAGAGGTGTTTATAGTATTCTCTGATGGTAGTTTGTATTTCTGTGGGTTCGGTGGTGATATCCCCTTTATCATTTTTTATTGCATCTATTTGATCCTTCTCTCTTTTCTTCTTTATTAGTCTTGCTAGCAGTCTATCAATTTTGTTGATCTTTCCAAAAAGCCAGCTCCTGGATTCATTCATTTTTTGGGGAGGTTTTGTGTCTTTATCGCCTTCAGTTCTGCTCTGGCTCTTAGTTATTTCTTGCCTTCTGCTAGCTTTCGAATGTGTTTGCTCTTGCTTCTCTAGTTCTTTTAATTGTGATGTTAGGGTGTCAATTTTAGATCTTTCCTGCTTTCTCTTGTGGGCACTTAGTGCTATAAATTTCCCTCTACACACTGCTTTAAATATGTTCCAGAGATTCTGGTATGTTGTATCTTTGTTCTCATTGGTTTCAAAGAATATCTTTATTTCTGCCTTCATTTTGTTATGTACCCAGTAGTCATTCAGGAGCAAGTTGTTCAGTTTCCATGTAGTTGAGCAGTTTTGATTGAGTTTCTTACTCCTGAGTTCTAGTTTGATTGCACTGTGATCTGAGAGACGGTTTGTTATAATTTCTGTTCTTGTACATTTGCTGAGGAGTGCTTTACTTTCAACTATGTGGTCAATTTTGGAATAAGTGTGATGTGGTGCTGAGAAGAATGTATATTCTGTTGATTTGGGTGGAGAGTTCTGTAGATGTCTATTAGGTCTGCTTGGTACAGAGTTGAGTTCAATTCCTGGATATCCTTGTTGACTTTCTGTCTCGTTGATCCGTCTAATGTTGACAGTGGGGTGTTAAAGTCTCCCAGTATTATTGTATGGGAATCTAAGTCTCTTTGTAAGTCTCTAAGGACTTGCTTTATGAATCTGGGTGCTCCTGTATTGGGTGCATATATATTTAGGATAGTTAACTCTTCCTGATGAATTGATCCCTTTACCATTATGTAATGGCCTTCTTTGTCTTTTTTGATCTTTGATGCTTTAAAGTCTGTTTTGTCAGAGACTAGGATTGCAACCCCTGCTTTTTTTTGTTTTCCATTTGCTTGGTAGATCTTCCTCCATCCCTTTATTTTGAGCCTATGTGTGTCTCTGCATGTGAGATGGGTCTCCTGAATACAGCAAACTGATGGGTCCTGACTCTTTATCCAATTTTCCAGTCTGTGTCTTTTAATTGTAGCATTTAGTCCATTTACATTTAAGGTTAATATTGTTATGTGTGAACTTGATCCTGTCATTATGATATTAGCTGGTTATTTTGCTTGTTAGTTGATGCTGTTTCTTCCTAGTATCGATGGTCTTTACATTTTGGCATGTTGTTGCAATGGCTGGTACCTGTTGTTCCTTTCCATGTTTAGTGCTTCCTTCAGGATCTCTTGTAGGCAGGCCTGGTGGTGACAAAATCTCTAGGCATTTGCTTCTCTGTAAAGGATTTTATTTCTCCTTCACTTATTAAACTTATTTTGGCTGGATATGAAATTCTGGGTTGAAAATTCTTTTCTTTAAGAATGTTGAATCTTGGCCCCCACTCTCTTCTGCCTTGGAGAATTTCTGCCGAGAGATCTGCTGTTAGTCTGATGGGCTTCCCTTTGTGTGTAACTCGACCTTTCTCTCTGGCTGCCCTTAACATTTTTTCCTTCATTTCAACTTTGGTGAATCTAACAATTACGTGTCTTGGAGTTGCTCTTCTCGAGGAGTATCTTTGTGGCACTCTCTGTATTTCCTGAATTTGAATGTTGCCCTGCCTTACTAGGTTGGGGAAGTTCTCCTGGATGATATCCTGCAGAGTGTTTTCCAACTTGGTTCCATTTTCCCCGTCACTTTCAGGCACCCCAATCAGATGTAGATTTGGTCTTTTCACATAATCCCACACTTCTTGAAGGATTTGTTCATTTCTTTTTCCTCTTTTTTCTTTAGACTTGTCTTCTCACTTCATTTCATTCATTTGATCCTCAATCGCTGATACTCTTTCTTCCAGTTGATCGAGTCAGTTACTGAAGCTTGTGCATTTGTCATGTATTTCTCAAGTCATGGTTTTTATCTCTGGCAGTTCGTTTATGGCCTTCTCTGCATTGATTATTCTAGTTATCCATTCTTCCATTCTTTTTTCAAGATTTTTAATTTTTTTGCACTAGGTATGTAGTTCCTCCTTTAGCTCTGAGAAGTTTGATTGACTGAAGCCTTCTTCTCTCAACTCGTCAAAGTCATTCTCCATCCAGGTTTGTTCTATTGCTGGTGATGAGCTGCATTCCTTTGGAGGGGGAGATGCACTCTGATTTTTTGAATTTCCAGCTTTTCTGCACAGCTTTTTCCCCATCTTTGTGGTTTTATCTGCCTTTGGTCTTTGATCATGGTGACGTACTGATGGGGTTTTGGTGTAGGTGTCCTTTCTGTTTGTTAGTTTTCCTTCTAACAGTCGGGACCCTCAGCTGTAGGTCTGTCAGAGTTTGCTTGAGGTCCACTCCAGACCCTGTGTGCCTGGGTATCAGCAGCAGAGGCTGCAGAAGATAGAATATTGCTGCACAGCGAGTGTTGCTGTCTGATTCTTGCTCTGGAAGCTCCGTCTCAGGGGTGTACCCCGCCATGTGAGGTGTGAGGTGTTGGTCTGCACCTAGTGGGAGATGTCTCCCAGTTAGGCTACTCAGGGGTCAGGGACCCACTTGAGCAGACAGTCTGTCTGTTCTCAGATCTCAGCCTCCATGCTGGGAGATCCACTGCTCTCTTCAATGCTGTCAGACAGGGGCATTTACCTCTGTGGAGGTTTCTGCTGCTTTTTGTTCAGCTATGCCCTGTCCCCAGAGGAGGAGTCTACAGAGGCAGGCCGGCCTCCTTGAGCTGCAGTGGGCTTCATGCAATTTGAGCTTCCCATGGCTTTGTTTACCTACTTAAGCCTCTGCAATGGTGGGCGCCCCTTTCCCAGCCTCGCTGCCACCTTGCAGTTAGATCTCAGACTGCTGTGTGCTAGCAATGAGGCAGGCTCCATGGGCGTGGGACCCTCTGGGCCAGGTGTGGGATATAATCTCCTGGTGTGCCACTTGCTAAGACCCTTGGTAAAGTGCAGTATTAGGGTGGGAGTTACCCGATTTTCCAGGTGTTGTGTTTCTCAATTTCCTTTGGCTAGGAAAAGGAATTCCCTTCCCCCTTGCACTTCGCAGGTGAGGCAATGCCTCACCCTGCTTCAGCTCTGGCTGGTCGGGCTGCACCCGTGGACCAGTGCCAATTGTCCAACACGACCCAGTGAGATGAACCTGGTACCTCAGTTGAAAATGCAGAAATCACCCATCTTCTGTGTCACTCACGCTGGGAACTAGAGGCTGCAGCTGTTCCTATTTGGCCATCTTTGAGACTGCTTTTTATTATTTCCGTTCTTTTGCATTTGCTGTGGAGTATTTTACTTCCAATTATGTGGTCAATTTAGAATAAGTGTGATGTGGTGCTGAGAAGAGTGTACATTCTGTTGATTTGGTGTGGAGAGATCTGTAGATGTCTATTAGGTCAGCTTTGTCCAGAACTGAGTTCAAGTCCTGAATATCTTTGTTAATTTTCTGTCTCATTGATCTGTCTAATATTGACAGTGGGGTGTTAAAGTCTTCCATTATTACTATGTGGGAGTCTAAGTCTCTTCTTAGGTCTCTAATAACTTGCTTTATGAATCTGGGTGTTCCTGCATTGGGTGCATATATATTTAGGATAGTTCACTCTTATTGCATTGATCCTTTGATCCCCCTGCCATTATAAAATGCTCTCCTTTGTCTTTTTTGATTTTTGTTGGTTTAAAGTCTATTTTATGAGAGACTAGGATTGCTACCCCTGCTTTTGTTGTTTGTTTGTTTGTTTGCTTTCCATTTCCTTGGTAAATCTTCCTCCATCCCTTTATTTTGAGCCTATGTGTGCACATGAGATAGGTCTCCTGAATATAGCACACCAATGGGTCTTGACTCTTTATCCAATTTGCCAGTCTGTGTCTTTTAATTGAGGAATTTAGTTGAAGAATTTAATTTAATTTAGTTTGAGGAATTTAATTTAGTTGAGAAATTTAATTGAGGAATTTAGCCCATTTACATTTAAGATTAATATTGTTATGTGTAAATTTGATCCTGTCATTATGATACTAGCTGGTTATTTTTCCCATTAGTTGATGCAGTTTCCTCATAGTGTCAATAGTCTTTACATTTTGGTATGTTTTTGCAGTGGCTGTTACCAGTTTTTCCTTTCCCTATAAAGTGCTTCCTTCAGAAGTTCATGTAAGGCAGACCTGGTAGTGATAAAATCCCCCAGCATTTGCTTGTCTGTAAAGGATTTTATTTCTACTTCACTTATAAAGCTTACTTTGACTGGATATGAAATTCTGGGTTGAAAATTATTTTCTTTAAGAATGTTGAATACTGGCCGCCCATGCTTTTCTGGCTTGTCGGGTTTGTGCAGAGAGATCTGTTAATCTGATGGGTTTCCCTTTATGGATAACCTGACCTTTCTCTCTGGCTGCCCTTAACATTTTTTCCTTAATTTCAACTTTGTTGAATCTGATGATTATGTTTCTTTGGGTTGCTTTTCTCGAGGAGTATCTTTGTGGTGTTCTCTGTATTTCCTGAATTTGAATGTTGGCCTGCCTTGCTAGGTTGGGAAAGTTCTCCTGGATATATCCTGAACTGTGTTTTCCAACTTGGTTTTTCCATTCTCCCAATCACTTTCAGGTACACCAATCAAATGTAGGTTTGGTCTTTTCACATAGTCCCTTAAGTCTTGGAGGCTCTGTTCATTCCTCTTCATTCTTTTTTCTCTGATCTTGTCTTCATGGCTTATTTCATTAAGTTGATCTTCAATCTCTGATGCCTTTTTTACCACTTGATTAATTAGGCTATTGATACGAGGGTATGCCTCACATTTCCTTCCTCTACTGCCCTAGCAGAACTCCTCCATGAAGGCCCCACCTCTGCAGCAAACTCCTGCCTGAACATCCACACTTTTTCATACATCCTTTTAAATCTAGGTAGAGGTTCCCAAACCTCAATTCTTGACTTCTGTGCACCCGCAGGCTCAACACCACATGGAAACGGCCTATGCCTGGAGCTTGCATCCCCTGAAGCAATGGCCTAAGCTGTACTTTGGCCCCTATTAACCACAGCTGGAGCAGCTTGGATGCAGGGCACCAAGTACCGAGGCTGCACATAACAGGGGGACCCATTAAACCATTTTTCCTCCTAGACCTCTGGGTCCATGTTGAGAGAGTCTGCTGTGAAGGTTTCTGACATGCCCTGGAGACATTTTTCCTACTCTTTTGGTGATTAACATTCAGCTCCTTGTTACTTATGCAAATTTCTGCAGCAGGCTTGAATTTCTCCTCAGAAAACGGGTTTTTATTTTCTATTGCATCCTCAGGCTGCACATTTTATAAACTTTTATGTTCTGCTTTCTCTTGAATACTTTGCTGCTTAGAAACTTCTTCAGCCTGATACAAAAAAAAAATAATCTTTCTCAAGTTCAAAGTTCTACAGATCTCTAGAGCAGGGGCAAAATGCCACCAGTCTATGTGCATAGCAAGAGTGACATTTACTCCAGTTCCCAAAAAGTTCCTCATCTCCATCTGAGACCACCTCAGCCTGGACTTTATTGTCCATGTCACTATTAGAATTTTGGTCAAGGCTTTCCAGAAAGTATGTAGTGAGTTCCAAAGTTTCCCACATCCTTCTGTCTTCTGAGCCCTCCAAGTCTCTAGGAAGTTCCAAAGTTTCCCACATCTTTGTGTCTTCTGTGCCATCCAAGTCTCTAGGAAGTTCCAAAGTTTCCCACATTCTTTCCATCTTCTTCTGAACCCTCCAAACTGTTCCATCCTCTGCCCGTTACCCGGTTCCAAAGTTGTTTCCACATTTTTGGGTATCCTTATAGCAGCACCCCACTCCTGGTACCAATTTACTGTATTGGTTCCATCTCATGCTGCTAATGAAGACATACCTGAGACTGGGTAATTTATAAAGAAAAGAGGTTTAATTGATTAACAGTTCCACATGCCTGGGGTGGTGGGGCCTCAGGAAACTTATAATCATGGCCAAAGGGAAAGCAAACACGTCCTTCTTCACATGGTGGCAGCAAGTAGAAGTGCTGAGTGAAGGGCGGAGAAGCCCCTTATAAAATCATCAGATCTCATGAGAACTCACTCACTATCATGATGCCAGGATGGGGGAAACTGCCCCCATGATTCAGTTATCTTCATCAGGTCCCTTCCATGACACATGAGGATTATGGGAGCTGTAATTCAAGATGAGATTTGGGTGGGGACACAGCCAGCCATATCAGTCAGTGAGGAATCTATTGGAAAACTCCAGGAAAAGATGATCGTATAGCATAAAGGTGCAGCAGGGAGGTTTTACAGGATGAAGAGAGCAGAAATGACTTGCCTTCCATGCTTAATTTAGAATCTGAGCTCTTAACCACTGTCTGCTGCCTCCCACTGAGATCACTTTAAGCTAAAAAAATATCTAAGGAAGTAGGTACAAACTGCCTTTAAAATGACTGATCATTTCATGAAGTGAAGCTTCAGATTGTTAAAGGAAAAACTACTTTCATAGCCAAATTTCAAGTCCTTCCCACCCTTCAAAGCCTTTACCAAGTTTGAAGAGTTATTCTGGCTCTAACTTGAAATTCTGTTACATTATATTTAATACTGCATGGTCTCTTTCACATCTTTGTATAAGTTTTATAATTCCTCAACTGTATTATGAACCCTTTAAGGCAGAAAATAAGATTGCATTTATTCCCAACATTGCCTGAAATATATAGATGTCCTAAAGTAAAATAGATGTACTGAAATTTTTAAAGATTGTCTGATTGGTTGATTTGCACTGGAATCTAACCTAGAAAGTGGCTTACAAATAATGCAGATGTAAATTCTGATGTAGAAAGAAAAGAAGAAAACAAAATGTTTGTGCTATATGTGTAAATACATGCAGAACAATAGGAAGAGGAAATAACATGATTTTGTTAAAAAAGAATTTATTATAAAAGCAAAATTCTTCATATTTATATAGCACATTGTTGTTTACTTAGTCCTTTTACTCAATTTATTTAATTTTATCAACTCCCCATGATTTTATTCTCATATTGATTTTTTTTGAAAAGATCAAAATTATCTGATGAAAGATGCATAATGTATCGAGGGAAAAATCGATCCATGTATTTAAATTTCATGCACTGTACCTTTAGGATTTATATTTTATATGAACTAGTGAAAAGCAGAAAACATAATTAAGCAAGAGTGCATTCTGCTGACCTGAAAGTAGTGTTAGTTCTACTATAAGTATTTTTACTTTTTTCAGATATGTTCCATGTAAAAGTCTGCACACATTGCTTCTCACAGGTGAATTAAGCACATCCTTAAAGATGTCCTATCTGTCCTTCAGGATCTCACCCTTTGGTGTGGGTTTTAAATGTAATTTACTAGTATATCCTTTTTTTCCTCAGCCACACAAAGACCACTAATTATGCTCATCTATGTGCAACATTGCACAGTGTCATATTAACTCCCATGCATGTCTGTAGCTCCGATGGCTCTCGGATAGAATTACCACATCTAGGGTCTCAACACTTCTTTAGCTTTTCACCATGCATCCCTTCCACTGAACTCTTAATACCTTAATACAGCTCTCTCTCTATTATCTGTGCTAATGGCACAGCAGGGTAAGTGACAGCCACAGAAAACTTGTAACCTTAATTTAGCCTTTGATCCTCCCCCTTACTGCCCTTTACATGAGTTGCTAATGAGCAGTGAAGTTGACAGATTGAAATGTCACCTCTTTCTGCCCTCTGATACAAGTGTTAATAAGAATGAATATGACAAGGGTTTAACAGGACATTAGGAAGAGGAAAGCAAAGTCCTGGCTGACCTATATGACTGTCAGCTCTCCTTCATAATTAAGTTTATTTTAGATATTTCCTTTACAAATTATCCCCTAAGTTGGGGTTGAATATTGCACTCTTCCTATTTCTGACTCTGTGACCGAATAAGTCATTGAGTACTTCCAAATTACAGATTTTTCATCTATTCAGATCAGTCAACTAAAATATTCATGGCAATTTCATGACTCAAAGTATAGGACATGGCTTTCCATTTCAGATTTGTTCTCTTCCAATTTCTCACTAATAGATTCATAAAAACACAAAAAAGGATTGCAAGTCATAACAGAAAATCATGACTCAAAGCCATCTTATTGCCAGGAAATGAGAGGATTTTCTACTAACTGCATGATCAATGGAGCTAACTTCAGAATCCCACATGGTTGCTTATGCATATTTTGCTGCCATAAGTGGAACATATCTACCAGGTTAAAGACAAACAAAGGGAAATGTTGTACCCTCGTAACTCCCAAAATCCTTTACAGAGACTCAGAGGATATTGCAACAGGAAATTCAGCAGCTATTCTTCAGAACAGGATACTTTTGGAAGCAACCCACTTCCCTAACGCCTCTTTTTCTACTTCTCTTCAGAGACTAACCTGGAAACCAACACAACAGGAAATATGAAATAAAGAGAGCTAACAATGATTTACGCCACATTAGAGATCTAGCATTTTACTTCTTTGAGTCATAACAACACACGGTAGAAACAGACTCTGGAAACAATGTATATTTATATGTACAAGGTCCCTCTCAGGAGAAAATACCACTAAATTCAGAGCTATTCTAAAGTGATGTCTGTTGGAGCATGGAATTTGAAGAGAAACTGTAAAATACCAACCAGTCTTCCAGTTGAAGATCTGAGAAGGTCCAAGTAGCCAGGAAGCCAGATGGGGAAGAAATCACTTACTCTGTTTATTAGTAAATATCAGGATTGGAGACAACTCATGCCATTTCAGCATGAGTAAATGAAAATAACATGGAATTCTGAAAATATGGAGCAACAGAAGAATGGGAAGGTCATCCTGAAAATTTAGAGTAAAAGATACTTTTCAAAATAATTTACTACCATAACCAGAGAATATTTTTTTAAATAGTATTATCAAAAGAGGTTATAAGATTTTACAATTTCATTTATGAAAGAAAATCATGAAGAAAGAACATGTCGATTGAAGACAACACAATAAGTTATAAAGATAACATGCTGAGATATATTGTCTGATCTGAGTGAAATAAGGATTAAAAGGAATTAAAAATGCAAAATGAGAAAGAAGATGATGCTAAGAAGTGGAGACAATAGAGATTTAGTCCTCAAGTGATGGGTATTCTCAAGGAAGAAATCAAGATATTAATGAGGAGGGAATCCCTAAAACTGAAAAAGCATTGTCTAAATGTGTCAATTTAAATCATTTATCTTATTTCTTGAAACGTTATTGAGAATAGACCCATATTTAGACACATGTATTACTTAAATGTTTTAAATATAATATTTCAAGTGTACAAAAAAATAAAATTATTATAGTGAATACCCTAGTACCCACTATGCAGATTTAGCAAAAGCAAACATTTTGCTATACTTGCACAAATACTTTAAGAAGCAGAGCTTTATGTGTACTATTAAAGCTTCCCAAGCTTATTTCCTTCCTCCTCAGAGATAACAACTATCCTAAAGTTGATATGTATCCATGCTTTATAATGTCCTATAACTATATGAATTCACAAATTATACATAGGACTGATTTTTATATTTTAACATTACATAAATATCATCTGTGTGGTCCTTGTAGATTATTGTAAGAATTTTGTTTTTCATGTTGAATGAGATAAGAAACCATTGGAGGACTTTGGGCAAAGGAATAGCATGCTCTCACTCAGTTTTTAAAAGATTCTCTGAAAACTAGGAAGCTAAGGGTAGAGGTGGATGAGATTAGCTTGGACCAAGAGTGATACAAGAGTAAGAGTAAGAAGTGAATATATTCTGAACCTATTTTCAAGATAGTGCCAAAAGCATCATTTCTAGCCTATTCATACTTGTATCCCCAGTGCCCATCACAAGGTATCATACATGGTAGGCTTGAAGTGTGTTTTCAATCAATATGCCTTCTATGCTACCCCAAATTTTCATCCTGCATGTGGTAGGAAGGATTAGCAGGAGGCAAGAACTGCTAACTGTAATGTAGTCTATATCATACACTGGTGTAGATAAACTTTCTCTTAATTATAGTCCACATAACAGTGATACTATCAGATTATGTTGATTAATTATTGTGTGGAAAAGCTGACCATTTAAATTAGATAAATTAGAATATTCAAAATATACTTTATGTAGACTTGATTATCAATGATGCCTGTATAAGTTAGCTGGCTGCAGTTTATCCTGGCCCTTAGGCTCTTGGAAATGTTTTCTGTAGTCTTGATACTTGAAACTTGATACTTGAGCTTGGCTGAATATATAATCTCATTCATACTTTTCTTGAGTGTTTTGAAAAGGCTGCTTCATTGTTTGTTGCCTTATTTTAATTTTGAGAGGTCAAATACAGTATATTATCTTGCCCTTATAAAATACTTATTATTATTATTTTTTTGGCCTGGAGATGCTCAGGACAGTTTTAAAATCTAATAATTATATTAGAATATGTCTCAGTACTGATCTCTGCAGGTCAATTTTCCCTGATAGTGGGCCTTGTTTTGTTTTGTTTAAAAACAGGTCCCACTCTGTCACCCAGGCTGGAGTGAAGTGATGCGACCTTGGCTCACTGCAGCCTCGACCTCTAGGGCTCAAGCGATCCTCCCACATCAGCCTACCAAGTAGCTAGGAGCACAGGCACATGCCACCATGCCCAGCTAAGGTTTGTTTTTGTTTGTTTTTTGTTTTGTAGAGATGGGGTTTTGTCATATTGCCCAGGTTGGCCTTGAACTCCTGGACTCAAGTGATCCACCTGCCTTAGCCTCCCAAAGTGCTGGTATTACTGGCATGAGCCACTGTGCCTGGCCACTTTTCTCTTTCATAAAACAGAAACAAAGAAACAATTTGTAACTTCAGATCTTTAAGGAGAAAAATCACAAAATTCATTCACAGAAAAGAGCAGTGACAAGAAAGTGTTGGGAATGAGCATTGACTGTTTTCTGGACAAGACCAGTCCATGAGTGAAACATGGCTCTGAAATGAGGCAGCATCTTGGAAGAACAATTACTGAGAAAATGGAAGTTCCTGTCATTAGAAAAGAGAAAAAAATGCTAATTTTTTATTCAGACTTAACATTTTCTTTCCAAAACCACAAAGTCCTGCCTACTTAGCATAATTGGGTTTATCACATCTTGTTTTTTAACACCAAATTTAGAAAACTCATATGTATTTGAAAAAGTAAAAACCATCATAAAGACCAAGATAGAAAATCCTCTAGTGTCTTGTTTAATAAAGTTTATGGCACATAATTTTTAAACATTTTTTCAAGTTCAAAGAAATTCTGGGGTATAATATCTAATTTGTGGTGGCTTTTTAAAAAATCTAGTGAGATAATTGATACCTTTAAGATAAATAGTGGATTTTTCTGCATTTTTAAGTGCTTTAGGTTTGTTGCTGCATTTATTAGGTTCTTTTCCTAGCACTGCCAACGCCAAATATTTACTTAAAATATGTAACTCTCCCTAGTAAACTATGCTTAGTCTTTTTTATTGTGGTAAAATATACATTACATAAAATATACCATTTTAATCATTTTTAAGTGTACAGTTCACTGGCATCAAGTAAATTCGCATTGTTCTATGGTCATCACTGCCATTCATCTCCAGAGCTTTTCATCTTCCCCAACTGAAGCTCTGTACCAATTAAACACTAACGTCTCATTCTCCCCTCCTCCAGTGCCTGGCAACCACCATTCCATCCTGTCTATGAATTTGACTACTCTAGGTATCTCATAAAAGTGATATCATACAGTATTTGTCTTTCTGTGACTGGTTTATTAACTTAGCATTATGACTTCAAGGTTCATCAATGTTATAGCATATGTCAGAATTTCCTTCTTTTTAAAGGCTGAATAACCTTTCATTGTATGTGTATATCACATTATATTTGTCCATTCATCCACTGATTGACACGTGGGTTGGTTCTGCCATTTAGCTATTGTCAGTAATAATACTATGTACATGGATATGCAGATATCTGTTTGAGCCCTTGCTTTCGATTCCTTTGAGCATATACCCAGAAGTGGAATTGCTTAATTGTGTAATAATTCTGTTTCACTTTTCTAAGGAATCATCATACAGTTTTCCATGCAGCTGCACCACTTTATATTCCCACTAGCGATTCACAAGGGTTTCAGTTTTTTCTACATTCTCGCCAATATTTGCCATTTTCTGGTTATTTTCCTTAACAGCTATCCTAATGGGTATGAAGTGGTTAGTCTTATATTTCAAATGCCATTAGTAGTCATTAATATATCTATTAAATGAGTTTACATGTAATCAAAAATTCTACCAAGATAGCTGACAAAATTTTTTTAATTTATGGAATTGTATTATTAACTGTAATTGAAATTTGCTCAACATTGAATCACATTTACTCTAGCACACTGCTATTCCAGATCTACCAATGACATTGCTGAAGACTAAGCAGACAAAAATAATTACTTCCGTTTTTCAGATAGCAAGGTTACTGAGGCATCAGTGCCAGAATTCTTGCTTTGTTAATTTAATTCAATAGGCAAAATACACTCAGGGTAAAATGAAGCCAATGAAATCCTAATGTTTCCTTTCTGTGACATGAGAGAATTCCCACTTTAATCCTAATGAGTATATTTATTAAGACATTCCCACTCTTGCTATCATTATTTATTTTATATTCTTTTCTCAAACTCTTTCCAAAGACCAAGTCTCAAAATTGGCCAGACTTTGCCTTATTTCCACCTTAAGCCCAAATTGTTTTTTAACTAGAGAAAGAATGCCTGTCAAAGCTGAGTTAAGGAATAGGCTTTTAAGGTGAACTAAAACGTCACCTAAATAAATTAAAATTATGCTCTCACATCACATAGTTTCTTCATTCACTTTCTTATATAAAGCTGACAAATTGTAAATTGGTTCCTTTCCTACCAAAGTATGTGGTGCTCTTGAGTTGGGGAGGGAAGAAATGGCTCTAAACTCTCTCTGCTGAATACTCAACTTTATATTTGCTAAAGTCAATAGCTGCAGTCAATTGAAATTCTGAAACCAAATAATGCATGACATAAACCTGTTTACTGGTGATTCAGTGGGTTATTTGTTATATAAATTAAAATTTAAAACCCTTTATTACCCTTCCTTAGAAGTTTCCTGGTTTCACAAAAGAAACTGGAGAGATTAAGAGACACAAAATATACAAAATGTTTTGCACACATGGAAGCCAGAGAAAATATGATTTAGACGTGAACTTGATTTGAAAATGACTTTGTAACTAAGGTCATGAAAGACACTATATCAGTTAAAGACCATCAGGAAAGAGACTGCACACTCAAACTGGGTAACTGAAAAGGATTTAATAGAGGGAATATCTACAAGTTTTGAGTAAGATTTAGGGAAGCCAATAAGAGACTTTGCCATCCAGTGAGGCATCATCACTCCTAGGCCTGCATGGGCAATGAAAGAGTGTTTTCCAAAAACCAGGGCAAGGATGAAGCCCCTCTGCAGCAATCAGCAGGGAGTAATCTAAGGGAACAGGTACCCCAATTTTTCCTCTTGGTCTCCCATTAGCTGTTGATGCTTCCTGTTGTCTGAATCTAATTGGAAACCAGAGGACAAAGTAGCCCATGGATGTAGTCCATTAGCCTGCTGTAGCAAAGAGCAAGGGGTAGAATGGTGGTGAGTGTATCCAGCAGAGCTGCCTCTGTTTTTAGAGATTCTGTGTAATTAACACTACTCAGTTATAAGTAATAATTGAGAAATAACTACTGAGAAAAAAGATTATCAAAATAAGTTAAAATATATTTTATATTCCATGGCTACTATACATTTTTAATGTTCAATACAAAGAGATATGTAACTTCTATCATGTAAAAAATATTTTTTTCCCCACTGGTAAACAAATGTAAAACCAATATCTAAGAATGGGAATTAGAAAAAGTCCCAGTTATCATTCTGCCTGAGACACTCATCTACTGAAATCCAGTTCTGGTTGGGCTGATCTAAAAACAATTGGATGGTCCTCCTACTTACTTCTGATAAATGTAGGTACATTATTTTAGCACCTTTGATGTAGTAAGGTGAATATTTTTCATAAATGTTTGTTAACAGTAACTCCATTTTGATAGGACAACAACAATATTTCTTCATACTTAGCCTATAATAAAGTTTCACCTAGACATTGTGGTTTGCATCTCTAGATGTTTAACTGGTCTCTTCTCTATATCTTCTTTCTCCACTTAAATTTTTAAACACATAGAATACAATTATAATAGCTTTCAATGTACTTGTTGGCTAATTCTAACATCTGTGTCAGGTCCAATTTGGTTTCAAATTGATCGGTTATTCTCAATATGGGTTTTATATTCAAATATGTATACTACTACTTTTTTGCATGCTAATAATTTTTTATCGGATGCCAGAATTTGTGGATTGTATCTTTGGGGTGCTGAATATTCTTATACTCCTATAAATATTCTTGAGCTTTGATGTAGGATATAATTAATTTACTTGGAAACAGTTTGATCCATTCAGATCTTGCTTTTCAGCTTTATTAGGTGGGAACAGAGCAGTTTTTAATTTTGATCTAAATTTGCCCCACTACCAAGGAAAAACTCTTCTGAGTATCCTACACAATGTTTGATTTATGAGGTTCACTACTCTGGTTGGTGGGAAAACAGGAATTATTCCTGGTCCTGTGAAATCTCTAAAGATAGTTACTTGTAGTTCTTTCCAGCGGTTCATGTTCCAGCCTTGGTGTTTTCCTCACAAGCGTGTGATAATCAGTCTTCAGATGAAGATTCAGAGACCCTCTGCAGCTCTCCAGGGTACTCTGCTGTGCAGCTCTCTCCTTTCAACTACTCTGCAAACTCTGACTACCTTGGCCTGCCTGCAGTCCTAGCTCCATCTCCTAGTCCCAGGGATACTGCTGGGCTCCACCTGGGTCCCCCGTCCCTGAACCATGGCCTGGAAACTCTCCTGGAGAGGGGTAGTAAGCTGGGGCAATCATGCCTCATTAATTTCCTATCTCTTTGTGATTACTGTTCTTCATTGTCAGATGTCTAAATTCTTGAAAAATAATTGTTTCACATTTTTCCCAATTTTCTAGTTATTTTGGGTGTAAGAATAAATTTAGTCCCTGCTACTTCATGTTAGCTAAAGGTAGAATTTCTTGCTACTGCTCTGCACTGCTTTTATTTTGAGTTAAAAGAGGATTTTTAACGTAATTATCAATATTTCTTTAGGCTTCATATTTTTAAAATATAATACAAATTACTTTTCCCATGGATGACTTTGAAACTACAGAAAATAAGTACTAGTAGCCATTATTATTGGATTTCAAGTCTTTTTTATATAAACATCAATCTGAGGACATTAACTTTTTTCTGATAAGTACAAGAAAATTATGCTGCTTCCATCTCCAATATTTTAGAACATTTCATTCAAGTGGTATTTTTGAACCCAAAGGAGAAATTTTGAAATAGGTGCCTTTCATCCTTGTGCCTTGACCACAGCCTTCAGCTTCGCCAACATCACTTTTATTTATCTTAAAGATAAATTGTCTTCTGGTTTGTGATGCCTGCTTCCACTATAAGTAAAAATTAGAGCTCTCACAGTCTTTTCCAAGGCTATCAGATGACACTAGCTACAACTGTAACCAAAGGACAGTTTAACGCTTCAAAGTAATGCCAACTAATTACATCATGGGCTAGCCAGCATTCAAACATTCCATGCATCCCTTCTCCTCTAACATTCCAATGTGTACTGGGACTTAGAAAGTATAGATGTGGTTTGTCCCTGGAAAATGCCAGATGTATGTAATGATATACATTATTCAAGAATAAGCAATCTTCACATGAACACTGATTCTAAATGATGCTTAAGTTCCTGCTGTGGTCAATAAACACAGGATGTGCTGTATATATATTAGAATCACATCCATAATCAAAATTCTTTAGTTATGTCTACCATAGTATTAAAGATTTTGCCTTTTACTCTAGAATTCTGAGATTATCAGGGATTCGTCAGGAAAATCTACTTATTTTAACCAACACATGGCATTAATTAGGATTAAACTATTGAAGATGATTGGAAAATAAAGCAATACATTTTTCTACTAAAAAGTATACATTATTCTGTTAAATTTCTCCTTTCTACATTGATGGAATCATAAGAAATGAAAAAATATTCAGTTTTGCAATAAGCAATAGATACGGGGTGACTGGATCTCTTCTTTGGTAACTATTGAAAAAATAAACAGGAAAATCCAAATTGTCCAATTCTTTAAAATGGGGCCTGTTTAATTTCCTTATTTGCTTATACTCTAAAGAGAATTTTTTACATGTAATAAAATCTGTATTTTACATTTGCATGGAGTAGGTAACTATCTTGCAAAATAAGAAAACAAGTAAGGACACAAGATAATTATTAATGTATGTTTTGAAATTCCAATAAATAATGTTTGCTAAATACTTTAAAATAAGACAGATGGAGAAATGATTATTTCTCTGAAAAAGGGAGAAAATGGTATTGGAATCTATCAATCATGGCTTTTCATCTGGGAAATTTCTATCAGAGGTTCCTTCCTCCCTGCTGGGACAGACCAGGCCTTCCTGCCACGTGATGTGTGTTCTGACCCCTACATCACATTCCCTTCCCTCCCTCTGCACTCAGCCTCCCAGGGAGCTTCCTAGTCTCAAGAAGTCTGAACTGACACAGCCTCCACCCCTCTTCCTGGCTGAATGGGCTAGTATTCCCAGTTTGCTTGATTCATTCTCCCTTTTTCCTCCCTTCAGTGCAGTAGTCAAATGTAGAATTTTCATAATCCTGGCCCACCACCGCACCCCCTCAACTATTCCACCAGTACATCACTCACTACTCTGTCACCTATTGTCCATTGGCAATTAATACCTTCAGAACTTTTCTCATTGTTCAGTTTCCCAGGGTATATGTAGATTTTTCCCTTCATAAAAATCTCACCCAAATTCCACCATTGCAGTTGTAATAAATTCAGAAGTATACAAGTGAGACCAGAATGCAAGAGTCAGGGATGTCCCAATTTATGCAACTCAAAGGTTGTCAGACTATAGGCCTCTTGAGGACATAAGTCAGTGTCCAATGACAGCTGTTGAATTATGCAATTAAAGCCAATAATTTAATACTTTAATTTTCATCTGATTACTGGCATCATGTAAACACTGAATTAGATTGATGTAATAAAATGTTATGAAATTCTAGTTAAAGTCTAACATCTAAAATAGCTTAAACTAATTAAAACAATACATTTCAAAATCTCCAAAGACATTTGTGCACTGTAGGAAATAACTGGAGACTGGAACAATGCTATGTATAAGTAAGTCTGTAATTAGGACAAAGATTAATTTGTAGTTATTAAATATAGCATTTTTCCCAAGTAACATAGAGAACAATTTTTTTAGATTAATCTCCTCTACCTCAGCTCTTTGACCTCTTTATTACCTGGCATTTCAAGGCCCTAGTGTGTATATTCAATAAATTATTACACTCTGTAGAGTATCATCTATTCATTTTGTTTTTCATAGTACTATTTTTTACATCATTAGAATTAGTATTCTATTTTTTCAATCTAGCTAAGATAATTTCTATTTTAAATTGATCCTATATGGCTTCCACATACTATGTTAGCTGTTAACTTCCTATTAAACTTTTCGTAAAAGTAGCAATAACCTTCCACGTGTCTTGGTTCTCAAAAGCACCTATGACATAGTACACACCTCACTCCAGCCTTACTTGCATCCTAGCTTATAAATGATTCCTAAGCGGTGCTAGGATTGTTGCAGGTCAGCCTGGACTCAGGGTTTCCACGTCAAAGTATTCATCTGTAACCAACCCAGTGCCGTGCATTTTCTATACTTTTCAAACAATGTCTGCTAACTGAATTAAAGGGAAATACAAGAATTTCTCTCATAAAGCAATATGCAGAATTAGGCAATATGCAGAAATTTATCAAAGCCATATGCAAAAATGTGTAGTGTAAAATGTGCTTGTTTCTTAGGGCATTAAAGAATACTGCCTTACTAGTTAATTAAGGAGAGTGGAAAACTTTGAAAATGTAATTTTTATTATGTTGATGTTTAAATTCAAGACACTTTCTGAAAAAATATGAAAAGTAAGCGTATCAATGTCGAGCTTTTGACTATGTACTTTCCTGGAGGTGTGACGTATCTATAAAGCATTGTTCTGTGAATGTATAACTTGGGATATATGAAGAGTTTTCAAATGTACCCAACACTGCTTAAATGGTTTATGTGCAATAATGTTTTTTATATACATGTTGCTCTGCCTAAATGATTTCTATTATAAATGTTCAGATCTCAAAAAAAGTCATTAGTAAAAATAAACTGTTGACATTGTAATTAATAGTAATAGTCTACTATAAATAATTAGCTTATATTACTAAAGTTAAAACCACAGATTTTATTATTATGGGTTATTCTAGTAAAACTGCCCAAACTACCTAGAGCAGAGTAGGTGGTCTGTAACTCCAGCACAGCCCCTCCAGACCACAGGCAGGCAGGAGATATGCCTTCAATCTCCACAGCTGACATTTGAGATTTTTTTCATCTCAAGAGTTTCTAATTTATTTATTTTTATAACACATACATATAAATATCCTACGTACTATATGTATTTTTTGATACAGGCATACGATGTGTAATAATCACATCAGGGTAGGTGGGGTATCCATCACCTGAAGCATCTTTTCTTTACAAAAATCCAAATGTACTGTTTTAGTTATTTTTAAATTCATAATAAATTATTGTTGACAGTAGTCATCCTGTTGTGCTATCAAATACTAGATCTTATTCATTCTATCTAACTATATTTTTCTACCCTCTGATGAGCACCATTTCCCCACCATCCACTACCCTTCTCACTCTCTGGTAACCATCATTTTACTCTCTATCTCCATGAGGTCTATGTTTTTAATTTTTGGTTCCCACAAATAAGCAAGAACATGTGAAGTTAGTTTGCCTTTCTGTGCCTGTCTTATTTCATTTAACATAATATGTCCCAGTCCCATCCATATTGTTGCAAATGACACTATCTTATTGTTTTTTTATGGCAGAATAGTTCTCCATTGTGTTTGTATAACACATCTTCTTTATTCATTTATCTATTGATGGACATTTAGATTATTTCCAAATATTGGCTGCTGTTAATAGTGCTGCAATAAACATGTAAGGGCAGACATATCTTCTACATTCTCATTTCCTTTCTTTTGAGATATACCTAGCAGGGGATTGCTGGATCATACAGTAGTTTTTTGAGGAACCTCCAAACTGTTCTCCATAGTGGCTTTACTAATTTACATTCCTACCTCCAATTCCGTTTTCTCCATATCCTCACCAGCATTCATTATTCCTCTTTTTTGAATAAAAGCCATTTTAACTGGGGTAAGGTGATATCTCATTGTAGTTTTGATTTGCATTTCTCTGATGATCAATGATGTTGAGCACCTTTTCATATACCTGTTTGCCATTTCTATGTCTTCTTTTGAGAAATGTCTATTCAGATCTTTTGCCCATTTTAAAATCAGATTATTAGTTTTTTTTCCTATAGAGTTTTTTTGAGCTCCTTATATATTCTAGTTATTGTTCCTTTGTCAGATGGGTAGTTTGCAAATATTTTCTCCCATTATGTAAGTTGTCTCTTCACTTCGTTGACTGTTTCTTTAGCTGCACAGAAGATTTTTAACATGATGTGATCCCATTTGTCTATTTTTGCTTTGGTTGCCTGTGCTTATAGGGTATTTACTCAAGAATTCTTTGCCTAGACCAATATTCTGGAGAGTTTCCCCAAAGTTTCCTGTAGTAGTTTCATAGTTTGAGGTCTTAGATTTAAGTATTTAGTCCATTTTGATTTTTTTTATACAGTGAGAGATAGGGGTCTAGCTCCATTCTTCTGCATATGGATATCCAGTTTTTCCAGAACCATTTATTGAAGGGATTGTCTTTTGCCCAGTGTATGTTCTTGGCACCTTTGTCGAAAATGAGTTCCCTGTAGATGTATGAATTTATATCTGAGTTCTCTATTGTGTTGCATTGGTCTAGGTGTTTGTGTTTATGCCAGTCCCATGCTGTTTTGGTTACTCTGTAGTATAATTTGAAGTCAGGTAATGTGATTCCTCCAGTTTTGTTCCTTTTGCTTAGGCTACCTTTGACTACTCTGAGTCTTTTGTGATTCCATATAAATTTTAGGAGTATTTTTTCTATTTCTACGAAGAAGGTCATTGATGTATCTTTGTATGGTTTGGGTATCAGAGTAAAATTGGCCTTGTAAAATGAGTTTGGAAGTACAGCCTCCTCCACTATTTTTCAGAATAGTTTGAGTAGGATTGATATTAGTTCTTCTTTAAATGTTGAGTAGAATTCAGTAGGCCCCAGGCTTTTCTTTGCTGGGAGACTTCTTATTATGGCTTCTATCTCATTACATGTTCTTTGTTCAGGTTTTGGATTTCTTCAGGGTTCAATTTTGGTAGTTTTATGTGTCTAAGAATTTATCTATTTCTTCTAGATTTTCCAATTTGTTGGCATATGGTTGCTCATGTCAGCTTCTAATGATCCTTTAAACTTCTGTGGTATCAACGGTAATCTGTACTTTTTCATCTCTGGTTTTGTTTGGGCCTTCTCTCTTTTTTTCTTAGTCTGGCTAAAGTTTGGTCAATTGTGTTTATCTTTTCAAAAAAAAAAAACTTTCCATTTTATTGATTTTTTTATTGTTTTCTTTGTTTCAATATCATTTATTTATGCTTTGATCTTTATTCTTTCTTTTACTAATTTTAGGTTTGATTTGTTGTTGCTTTTTCAGTTCTTTAGATGCATCATCAGGCTGTTTATTTGAAGTTCTTCTACTTTCTTAATGTAGGTGCTTATTGCTATAAACTTTCCTTAGTATTGCATTTGCTGTATACAATAGGTTTTGGTGCGTTGTTTTTCCATTATCACTTTTTTCAAGAAATTTTTAAGTTTCCTTCTTAATTTCTTCATTGACCCACTGGTCATTCAGGAGCATATTGTTTAATTTCTATGTGTTTGCATAGATTCCAAGGTGTTTCTCCTTCATGATTGAGGGATATTTTTTCCAGATATATTATTCTTGTGTAAAAAAATTTTCCTTCAGCACTTTAAATACGTCATGCCACTCTCTCCTGACCTGTAAAGTTTCCACTGAAAAGCCTGCTGCCAGACATATTAGAGTTCCATTGTATGTTATTTGTTTCTTTTCTTTTGCTGCTTTTAGGATCTTTCTTTATCCTTGACATTTAGAAGTTTGATTATTAAATGCCTTGAGGTAGTCTTATTTGGGTTAAATCTGCTTGGTGTCCTATAACATTCTTCTACTCGAATATCAATATCTTTCTCTAGCTTTGGGAAGTTATTCATTAGTATCCCTTTGAATAAACTTTTTACCTCTCTGTCTTTCTCTACTTCCTTTTTAAGGCCAACAACTCATAGGTTTGCCCTTTTGAGGCTATTTTCTAGTTCTTGTAGGCATGCTTCATAGTTTTTATTCTTTTTTCTTTTGTCCCCTCCAAATGTGTGTTTTGAAATAGCCTGTCTTCAAGTTCACTAATTCTTTCTTCTGCTTGATCAGTTCTACTGTTGAGGTACTCTGATGCATTCTTCAGTATGTCTAGTGTAATTTTCAGTTCCAGAATTTCTGCTTGATTCTTTTTAATTATTTCAATCTCTTTGTTAAATTTAACTGATAGGATCCTGAATTCCTTCTTTATGTTATCTTGAATTTCATTGAGCATCCTCAAACAGCTTTTGAGTCATCTGTCTGAAAGGTCACATATCTGTCTCTCCAGGATCGGTTACTGGTGCTTTATTGAGTTCATGTAGTGAGGTCATGGTTTCCTGGATGGTCTCCATGCTTGTGAATGTTTGTCAGTGTCTGAGCATCGAAGAGTTATTGGAAAGTTATATTACTAAAGGACTTCAGGGAAAAGAAGTTTTTGTTTAGTAATTCCATGGGAGAAAATTGGATTCGAAGAAACCTAGAAAAATGTAGGATCCAGTTCAGTCTACAGGTAGATAATAAAACTTGAAAACATGTTTCAGACTATAAGCCAATAATAAGTATATCGTATTCATCTCAATTTTTGCCAAATGTAATCAGATTAAGACTAATTTGCTCTAAATAAATTTAATTTTACTAGATTTGGTCTTATAGTTTACGTAAGTATAATAATAATAGTGATTAGATTTCATATTGACTTAGAAAAATTTTCAAAGCTAGGAAGACAAATCAAGCTGGGCTTTAGGTTTTATCTGTAGTACCTATAAACTGTTCTTTGTTTTTTAAAAATCTTTTTTGTGATTATAATTCACATACCATAAAATTAACTGGTTTCAAGTATACAATTCCATAGCACAGTATCTACAAACATCTTTAAATACAACAACCTAGTTAAATCTTGCCACTATTCTAAATTATATATTGTTATAAAGAAAATATTTATATTGAACTTATGTAAATAAATATATGGTCATAAAATAAATATAGCCACAAACAGTTTTTGAATTTTTGAAGGGACCAGATAGACAGAAAAAGCAAATATTTTAATTCTGTTCACAGTATATGTTACCAAACTGTTGTACACTGGAGGGACCTTATGAGTTTCCTCAAACCTAAAAAATAAAGAACCATAATTCATTAAAGCACCATAAATATTTTAAATGAACATTACAAAAATCGTATTACTTTATCAGTTTAGTCCATATAGTTAATTCTTGCTTTGTCTGATCTTGGTTAGCAGTTTCATGAATTCCTCAATGTTTTTTAATAAGCATTGGACATTTGTACTTTTTGGACAATTTTGGACATTTTTACTTCATGCATTGATTTTAAAGTCATCAGAAACTGTATTCAAAAGTACTTGTTAGAGTATTTTCTATGAATCTGATTGGAGATGTCTTTAGAGAAAAATCAAAACTGTAAATGACAAAAACTTAAAATAGCCACAATTAAAAATCTGATGAGAATTCTTCGTAGCTAACACAAAGAAATTTAGTCACTTCTACCGTATTTTAAGATGGCCAGAATTATGATTGACAGTGTCACAGAAGAACTATCAGACCTTTTTAAATATTAAATAATTTTTAAAACATCAACACGTCTGCATAAATAAATTTTAAGAAAGATTTAGCATCACTAATTAGAGATGATTCAATTTTTCTAAGTAATCAAAAACCTAATAAGGACAGCAGAAAGCACAAGAAAAGCACAAGAAACTATATGAATAAAACAAAAAAAAATCCTGTTTCTTAGGCTTATTACTTAAAACATTAAAAAGCAACCACACACACACACACACACACACACACACACACACACACAGATCTCCTGCAGTATTAGTGTTCTCTTTATTGGAAGCCCATTTACATAACCTTGAAGTGGAAGGCTGTTGAAAAGGTACTTCAATTAAATTGGACACTGAAAGAGTATATGTCCATGATTATGAGTGTACACCATATTATAACAATGTAAACAAGAAAACCATTACCTTGAGCAGGGGAATCTATAGCTTTCAGAAAAAGTAAAAGCAGGTAAAATTGTCTGGTTACATAGAACAATTTAGAGGCATCAAGAAAAGCAAAGAGTGTAGAATCAAGTTATAACGGAAAAATTGTTTTCTTAGTCCTTTAAGACAAACTTTCTCAGTGTTAGGCCACAATAGCACAAAAGCTACAGAAATGGATGAAAAAGCTAAGGAAGAGAGTAACCACTCTAGTTAAGCAAAAATGTGTACCTTTTCAAGGAGATAAGGAAGAAAAGCAGAAAGCAATGATGCATGACCTGTGAATCACATGTAGTGAGATGCAGTAAAAAGCCAAACCCTAGGCATGTGAATCTGAAGGGCTTTAAGAGGAAAAGTCTACTCAAAAAATGTAATTATCGTTTTAAGTGAAAACAGCACTTCCAACTTGAAATTAGGTAGAAGCTGTAAAACAAGAAAAGCTGTAGGTCAGAAGATTGTTGAAAATTTAACGAAATGGATTTGAGAATTAAAATCCAAACCTCTTGCAATTTATTTTTTACTAAGAGTAGATCAACATTCTAGGAAAACCTTGTTGCTTCAAACACAGAGAATCAGATTCTGGTCCTGTATCAGTGCACCCCTGACATTAATGCTCAGTTCTTAGAAAAACGTATAATCAATTCCCTTCTAATCCCAGCCAATCCAATTACACACAAAATTCTCTTTATGAGATTTATAAACCCCCCATGACTTGTTTATACTTTTCATTATTCTCTTAAACCCCAATCTTTGTCCTATACTGTAACAGTTCATAAATTAGAACTGTATAGGTCTAGAAGATTTCTTAGTAAAAAGAAAATATTTTCTCTTACCTATCAGAATGGCCAAACTGCAAGCTCATGAGAGAAATTCAATCAGCGGTATTCTTAGGACTCACCTGATTCTGAAACTCTGGTAGTGATTTACTGGGTACTCCCATAAAGGCAGAGTTTCAGATGAAATGTCCATTTACATTTGGACTTTTTGGTAGAGTATAAGTAGTGTGAAAGGAAAAAAACTTGGGACCCCAATTCACTATGCCAAAAGGAAAGAATTAAGCCAAAAGCTGTCATGCAAAAAAAACTGCCTTTCCTATTGTTCCTAAGCAGAGAGCTACAGATAAAAGGTTAAATATCTCCACGGGCAGCTACTCTATGTTCACCTTATCTTATGTAAAGTGCCGATTTACTGAGCTTGAGACTATTACATAATTCACAATTCCCCCGTCTGTTTCTTTTCTCTTACAACATGTGGATTCCCGTACCCCTCCTCTTTTCTCTCCAGCCTGCTTTTCCCCTTTAAATACTGAAGCCCTCAGAATCATCTTTGGAGAAAGGCACAAACCACAGACTGTTTCTGTGATGTCATGTTCTTTTCTTCCAGGCATGTCCTTAACCTTGGCAAAATAAACTTCTAAATTGATTGAGACCTGTCTCAGATACTTTTTGGTTTAGAACAGACAGGCATTTATTAACACTTCCACCTTGTTTCTGAGTTATTCCCAAACAAAGCCACCAGTAGAGTTAGAACAGCTAAAAAGGTTTTTAGTGATTTTTGTTTCACATGTGTATAAGGTGAGGCTCAGAGTCACAAGAATTTTGGTGCCAGAGTCATCCTGGAAGGAAGTGGAGTAGGACCCCTCAGGGGAGCCAGGAGATTTAAGGTGATGGCACTTCTTGCCAACTTGGTCCCCAAACATTTGATTAATCTAAAACATGGTAGTCACTACAGTCTTACAACTAAAGGATTTGGCCTTTGTTATTAAAAATCAGAATAAATGATGGAGATATCTAAAAGGAAAGGTGCAGACAAAATAACATTTATCAGTTCCATGATCAAAAAAAGAAAAAAAAAAGATCTGAGTGTTTGAAATTCTAGATTACAAGTCAGCCCACTTTATTTTGCACAGCATTACTTCTTTTCCTAAATGACAACATTTCATCTGTAAGACACCCTTAGGTCTCTCAATTGCTCATTACAATATAAATCCTCTGTGGTGTAAGAGACAGTACATTCTGAACTGAGAGATACTCCACTTTGTCATTTTGCCTGCTCCCAGTAATCTCTGGTCTGCCTCAGCTCCACATGTGAATGACAGGAAAGACAAAGGCAAGCCAGGGGATTGAATGGGAAGTACAGCTAAATAGTTGTGTTATTCATCTTCACTTTATGTCCAGGGTTAACAGAAAATGTAGCTGTCCTATGTCTTGGATTTAACTCTTTTCACAACTGAAGTGCTCCTTCACTCCATAATCCACTTTCCTACACGACTTATTTATCCTTCTGTCCCCTTTGATGACAACGCAGCTCAGAGGAGAATGGTCAAGAGTGCTCTGAAGGAAAACAGTCAAGAATACCCTGGAGGAAAATGGTTGAGATCTTTCTAAGGTGGAAGTAGGATCAGCTACAAGTAATACTGGCTCCTCCACAACTAGCTGAAGGTGAAAAAGAGAAACTACCCAATAAGATTCACAGGTGTACTTTGGGAGGCTGAGGCGGGCGGATCACCTGAGGTCAGGAGTTCAAGACCAGCCTGGCCAACATGGTGAAACCCCATCTGTACAAAAAACACAAAAATTAGCTGGGCGTGGTGGTGGACGCCTGTAATCCCAGCTACACAGGAGGCTGAGGTAGGAGAATCGCTTGAACCTAGGAGGTAGATGTTGCAGTGAGCTGAGATCACACCACTGCACTCCAGCCTGGGCAACAGAGCAAGACTCCATCTCAAAAAAAAAAAAGATTCATGGGTAGAGGATGGCAGAGGAGTGGAGGAAGCTCTTGTGTGTATTCGTTCTGATGGGCTGAATAGCTGGCACATTCTAACTTTCTGTAAGTAGGCAACACAGTCCAAGAGGTGCCCACCTACTGAGTTAGACAAAGCAGCAGGTTCCTCTAGCCCCTAGCTGTGTGAAAAACAAGCAATCTCATGATTCATGATGGTTCAGTGATTTGGTAGTTTGGACCCACATTCGGGCCACACAGTGGCTAGCATGAAGAAAACAAATCCAGCCCGGGGAGGGAACCAACCAGTTAGTAGGCAAGATCAGATCTGAACCTAGGCCTTGAAAAACTCCAGGAGCACTATCCAAATTATACTCTTTGCAAATGAGCTCACATCAGCCAAACAGAGATTGAACCTAATGAAGAAGAGCAGACCAAAGGACTGGAAAGCATAGGAGAGATGGGTTCTTGGTATTTTCTTATTCAGACATACAGGATACCAGACTTAAGACTATTTTTGGAGACTACTGGGTCCTTTGTTGATCTAGAAAATTGAATTCAATATAAGGACTTATCAAAGTTAATAAAAAATAAGTAGGACATTCATATAATAGAGTATTAAAAATATATCATCTTATATTTCATTAGTGACTTTCATTAATTCAACACACATTTATTTACCATTTACTATGGTTCCAAGAACTGTCCTAGACAATAAGATACAGGACGAAGAAGAAAGATAAGGTCTTCTTCCACCAGAAGCTTCTATTTTAGTGGGGAGACACCAAAATAAAAGGAAATAAGATTATTTAGATACCAAATGCTATGAACAAAACTAAACAGATTAGTAGTATAGAGAGTGGCATTGATCAGAAGAAAAATGAAATTGAGTAGTTAGGGAAAAGTTATTTGAGGAAGCAGCATTTGAGTTGAGACCTGAATGAGAAGAGGATATCAGCAATTTAAGATCTGAAGGAAGAGCATTCTAGGCAGAGAAAACAGCAAGTGTAAATCTGAGATTAGAGTAAACCTGGTGAATTTGAGGCATAGAAAGAATTCAGGGGTATGTGTAGTGTAGTCAGAGAAAGGGTAAGCGGCAGCCACAGAGGTCAGAGAAGTTAACATCTCATTATATAGCTTCATGTCCAATTTAATTAAGAAGTTATAATTTATCCTAAATTCTTAGCAGAAAATTTTAAGCAAAGATGTAACATAGTCTGATTTATGTTTTGAAAATATCACTCTGTCTATAGCATAGATAATAAAGTCATTAGGAACCATTATAAGAATCCAAAAATGACTTAGAAGGGATTTATTAGTCCATGTTACTGAAAGTTCAAAGGAAGAAAGGACTTTAGGCATGGTTTAGTCGGGGATTTTACTCCACTTCTCTGAGATTCCGATGGCTTTGCCTCCTACTTGGTGGCTTCTTTCTCAGGCTATCTGGGCAAAATGGCTACCAGTCTGCATACCACATCATGCTTTCTCCTTCACATCCAGAAGGAGAGAACAAGACGGCTCCCTCTGTCCATTTGACAAATGCCCTAAGATTTGCACAATTGAACTACCTTGAACCAATCCTTTGGCCAGATAAATATCAGGAGCTGCTTGGGTTAGTCCTGGGCTGTCTGAACCGAGTGCTACAACAACAGTACATGGATTTTCCTGATAGGCTTTAAGTCATCAGGGTACTCCCTAAAGATGGTAGTGGGGTCAATCCCACACAACCCACACAGCTGCCACAATACAAAGAGTTGACTGGAGGCTGTCAACACAATCACCATGTCTACTACAGGGAGAAATGGAAAAAGAAAAAAAAAAAAGGCAGAATCAGATAGAATACTTTGACACAGTTGTCCATTTACAAGATAAGAGTGGGCCAGGCACGGTGGCTCATACCTGTATTCCCAGCACTTTGGGAGGCCGAGGCAGGTGGGTCACCTGAGGTCAGGAGTTCAAGACCAGCCTGGCCAACATAGCAAAAACCCATCTCTACTAAAAACACAAAAAATTAGCCAGGCATGGTTGCAGGCACCTGTAATCCCAGCTACTTGGGGAGCTGAGGCAGGAGAATTGCTTGAACCTGGGAGCTAGAGGTTGCAGTGAGCAGAGATCACACCATTGCACTCTAGCCTGGGTGACAGAGCAAGACTGTGTATCAAAAAAAAAAAATAAATTAAAAAAAAAATGACTTGACCTGGGATGGTGGCAGTGGAGGTGGAAGAAGTGAATAGACAATATATTTTGAAGGCAGAGACAAGAAGACTTACTGCTAGATTGGGACTTGGGAGTTTATGCTACATTTTTACGTATGATAAAATAGGTTAGAAAACACTGTATCTCTCCCACATCTACTCCAGTTCCTCTTTCAGAGCAAATAAAGATCAGGAGAGCAATGAATGGCAAGCTTAGGTTCCAGTCTACTGACACCAGAGAACAAGCGTCTGCACTTGCCAGCCTAAGTCCCTTCTAGGTAGCAGTGTAAACAGACAAGTCAGGCATGAAAAACTTAACAATTGGCACTTGTATCTTTAAAACAAAGGAAAAATAGAATGTGGGTTTTACTCAGATATTCTTGATCAAGCAGCCTCAATTCAGCCCTATTACACACAGCACAGGTTATTTTCCTCATGACCTAGGTCTCTGTCTGAGCCACAGACTCCTTTGATTTTCCTCCTCTAGCCCCATCTCACTATGTTACCATTACAAGACCGAAGCCTGAATGAATTAATTACATTCCACATGCCAAGCTCCTTGCTGGAGTTTTCATACATTGTCTCATTAATTTGAATACTGCCTCTATAAGTGTTATCTCCTTTCCAAAAACGAGGAAATTCAAGGCGCGTGGGCTGTCCATTTTGAGCAAAGTAAACTATTTTCTAAAAGCCCCCTGTGTATTGCTTCACACATTCTATGTTACACAACTGACTAACAATACTAAGGTTGTTACACAAATAAGAAAAATAAGACTTGAAAAGATTCAGTATTGTGTACCAGGTCACACACCAAATTAAATATTGATATGGTTTGGCTCTGTGTCCTCACCCAAATCTCATATTGAACTGTAGTCTCCAATGTTAGGGGAGGGACCCGGTGGGAGGTGACTGGATCATGAGGGTAGATTTCCTTGTTGCTGTTCTCATGATACCCAGTGAGTTCTCAAGAGATCTGATTGTTTGAAAGTGTGTAGCACCTCCCCCTTCACTCTCTTTCTTCCTCCTGCTCAAGCCATGTACAACGTGCTTCCTTCCTCTTCGCTTTCTGCCATGATTGTGTTTCATGGGGCCTCCCTGGCCATGCCTCCTATACAGCTGGTGAAACTGTGAGCCAATTAAACTTCTTTTCTTTATAAATTACCCAGTCTCAGGTATGTCTTTATAGCAGCATGAGAACGGACTAACACAAAGGTGGAGTCAAAATTCCAGCCCTGCTGTTTTATTTGTTTTTGGAGTCTTTCCACCATCTCATAATGTTTTCTGGGTGGGGATGCGCACCACTAAGTTGGATGGGAAAATACTGAATTGGGCTTTGGTGGATGTAGAGAGAGTGAGAAAACTCCTTTAAGTAGCCAATAGAGCAGCCCTCTTTCCTGACTTCAAAGTGTTCCAGGCCACTCTTGGGAGATGTTCTGACCCTAGTGAATAAACTTTCATCCTTTCTCCATCCATGGATGTGAGTCATGTACAAACATATGAGCTGAAGAGACAGGTAATAGTAGGAATAACACATTTTTTTTTACTTTCATACACATTCATTTTCTCATTTGATTTTTCAGCAACTCTGAGGGATAAACATAGTGAATATTTTTACTCATTCTCTACTTATGAGGAAACTAAATCTCATAGAGGTGAAGGGACTGATTCAACACTGTTTGGTGCCAGAAGGGATACATTTTATATAAATGTATGAAAATATATGCTACAGTAAGACTTCCACGTAAACAAATTAATTGAGTAATTTTAATTTTTTTCCTCCTCTAACAACAGCATAATAGGTTAGGTAGTTACTTCATGAGCAGTGCTTTAGAGAAAGATGCACATGTAAGTGGCATTATAATTATCATAAAAACCATCTAAAAATCCCCAGATTTCCCATCTGCAGATGACATTGGAGGAGGCAGCGATTTGGTGTGGATGGCTCTGAATGCTAATATAGTTATTGTTTTCTACTCCTGTGTACATCCTGGGACCCACCAGCCCAGCACAGACGTGCTGGGGGTGCTGTGTGAGCCGCACACTCCCGCTGTCTTTCAAGGGCAGCCTTAAGGTCACAGTATTCTCCCTCAGGCTGGCACGGCTTTTCTTCTCACCCTGCAGGGCCCCACACTGTCATCTGTCAAGAGCTTCCTCCACATTTCAATGCAGATGAAATTCACTCAGACCATGTGTGACATTAATTTGAAAATAGCAATATGCATGGAACAAATTTGAGTTCAGTTGTGCGAAAGGCATTTATTGAGTGCCTACCATTTTCTGTACAAATTCTGAAAGAAGACTTAAGGCCATGGATAATGAATCATTTATAATAGTATCATATATATATGTATATAACATGTATATATAATATTTAATATATACCAAAAGGTGGAAAGTGAAAGAACATGTGACAGCATGTTTCTCTTATTTATACTATTACAAAACATCTTCCAAAGCAGGAGCCATATTTGCTATCTTTTCTTTATCTATTCTCAGCACCTAGTAACTGCTATTCATTGATTCAATGCAACAAATCAGTCTGTTTTAATGAAAGGAGAATCGATTTGGATTGGTGCCTATGCCTGCTTTATTCCCTTCCCCCCCCCCCAAAAAAAAATGCAGAGTTAATTTCCTAGCAAGAGTGTATAGAAGAATGGAATAAAATTTAAAATACCTCTTTATCACCCTATTTTGTTGTTTATTAGCACAAATGATAATTAACATGTGGTAGCAGGTCATTTAACTTTAAATGTACTCACATGTAACATATGTGGAAAACCCAAATTAAAATCGTGCCTTAAATGCGTAAAATATTTCTTTTCAAATGCAGTTATTGTGCTTCAGAAATTGCTTGATGGAAATTTTACCTAATATTTTTGAGGAGTAATTATCAATGAATTCTAAATGATTACTTCTTCAGTAAAATGGCTGGATTTTTCCTTGACTATATGGAAAGGAGCCCCTAAGTCTTGTATGTTAAATGAAATCTCTCCTCATTCTCTGACTAGCATTTTTGCCTAAAAGCCCATCTCCCTAAATCATCCTTGTCTAGTAAAAGGGAACTTGGCCACATGTTCTTAATTCACTTTATAACATTTTAAAAACTAAAGAGTAGACAAAAGGCCAGTCTGCAAGACTTGTCGAAAAAGCCAGGGATGTGAAAAATGAACAATAGAAGGCAGGGACTGTTCTAGATTAAAAGAGATAAAAGAGACACAGACAAATGCAATGCCTGAAACTTCATTGGATACAGGTTTAAAGCAGCTAAAAATAATATCTGGGGGACAATCAGGAAAATTTAAGTGCATGTTTGACAGTATAAAATTATTAATTTTCTGAAGTGAAAGAAACATGGGTGTTACCTATATTCTTCTTTCAATTTTTTGTTAGATTTTAAAAGCTTCAAAAGAAAAATATTAAGGTTATAGGAACCCCAAAAGGAGGGAGCAGTTGTGAGAGATGGATGAGGTGCTCCGCTCTGCACCTGGATTTCCACGATGCAGCACCTGTTTAGGGTTCACCCAGGTGTTAAAGGCCCACATCCTGCTGACAGGAAAAGCATTCATGTCAAGCTTTGCTACTGCTTACCTTTCATTAGCAGCAGCACCATTGAACACTCTGCAGGACAAAACGTACATTCATTTATTCATCCCTTCGATAAACCTGTATTAAATATCCCCATGCTAGATAATGAAGGTACAACAATGAATAAGAAACTGTTGCCTGTCTGCAGGCTGCTCAAGGATATCTATATGTTATGTGACCACAGAATTTATCCACGTGAAAGCGTGTTTGAGAGTGAAAGAGAATATGCTAACACAATCATGAAAATCACATAATTAAAATATTTATTGAGCAACAAATTGTGTTTTTACTATATTGGTCCTATTGTATTACATTGGTAGTTCTATTAAAAACTTTTTTAAAATAAAATTACTTCAAAAAATTGAAAATAACATACATTCTTGCACCTTAAATAATTTTTAGAATTATTTTGTCATATTGACTACCTGAATGCTTTAAAAATGAAATAAACAAAACAATGACTGTAGTGCATATTCAGTTGCTTAGCTGCATCTATCTCTGTTACTAGTATTTTCTTGAAGAGTGCATTTTTTTCAATAAGTATCTTAATATTTTTAATTTGTTCATCAAATTGAAATGTGCAAAGTGTTATTTTGGTGGCTAATACATTTGAAATTGTTGACACCTGAAATTGACACTTCTCTACTTTTTTTATTGGATAATATGTTCTCCCCATAGGCACTGAGGTTCCTGGCAAACTCAGAGCCAGTTACGAAGAATAGTCTCAATTCTAATTTCTTCTAATTGAGATGTATGAATGTTTTACCCCAATACTGTCACAAGCAATGCTTTTTGCTTTCCTTCAGAGTACAATTTCTTTGACAAATTATTTTGCATGAAAAAAAGAACTTGTGAAAAAACATAGCCGGAATTTATATACTTTTGAATTTTTTGCCAAATATAAATCCTGCAAAATCTAAGTGTTCTCAATATCTTTCAATTCCAGATGTCAATATAAATTATCCAATTAAAAATTGGCACTCCATCAAAATATTCTTTCTACAAGCCAAGATACTCAAAATTGATTCCTGTACACACTGTTTGAGTTCCCCATAATTTCTTCAGTTTCTCCTCGGTTTTGTAGAAATAAGTTTTTTGGTTTTTGTTTTTGAGACAGGGTCTCACTGTCATCCAGCCTGGAGTGCAGTGATGTGATCTAGCCTCGCTGCAGCCTTGACCTCCCAGGCTCAAGTGATCCTCCCACCTTAGCTGCCTAAATAGCCGGGACCACAGGTGTGCATCACCATGCCTGGGTAATTTTTAAAATTTTTTGGTAGAGATGGCATCTCCCTATGTTGCTCAGGTTGGTCTCCAACTCCTGGGCTCAAGTGATCCTTCCACCTTGGCCTCCCAAAATTCTGGGATTAATACATTTAACATTTTCCATATTATAGGCTTTCTTTTTTAAACCAACTCTTTCTTTTAGAATAATTTTAGAGTTACAAAAAAACTTTAAAAGTAGTGCAGAGAATTCCTGTATATCCTTGACCCTGTTTCTCCTTTTGTTAACATCATGCTTTAACCATGGTACACTTTTCATAACTAAGAAATCGACTTTGGTGCGTTGCTATTAACTAAACTCCACCCTTTATTCTAATTTCATTAGTTTTTCCCTAATGTCATTTTTCTGTTTCAGGATCTCGTCCAGGATACCTCATTACATTTAGTCGTCATATCTCCTTAGTCTCATCTTAGTCTGTGTCTTTGTTTTTGTTTTTGATGACCTTGATAGTTTTGAAGAGTACAGGTCAGATATGTTATAAAATATTCTTCAGTTTTTGTTTGATGTTTTTCCTATGATGCACTGGAGTTATGAGTTTGGGAGAATACCACAAAGGTGAAATGCCTTTCTCATCACATGATGTCAACATACCGTAGCACTAGTGATGTTAACCATGATCACTTGCTTAAGGTAGTGTTTGCCAGGTTTCTCTACAATAAAGTTATTATTTTTCTTCCTTTTCATGCTCTATTTTAGAAGAAAATCATGAAGCCCAGTCCATACTCAAGAAGGAAGGAATTATACTTCCATTCCAGGGGAATTGTATATATATAGTCAGTGCAGATTCATGTATAATCATACTATGCTTTCAGTTATAATCCAACATTATTATTATTTTGTTTTTCAAATTATTCCAATGTGGCCACTGGGAGCTCTTTCAGGTTGGCTCTTTTGTCCCTTTGGCATGCCTTTATCCTTTGTTTTAGGGGTTCTTCCTTGCTTCCTGGGGCTACAAATGCTTCAAGCTCATCTTATATTTTCCCTGTTCCAATCCTAACTGAAACTGAGAGTTGCTGACATCAACCATTTCTCTAAGGATCCCTGGTTGCTTTTATTGGAGAATGATATTTAGAAAAGCAACATCTGGGATCTGGGTGTAGGCTTTCTTTTTTTTTTTTTTTTTTTTTTTTTTGAGACGGAGTCTCGCTCTGTCGCCCAGGCTGGAGTGCAGTGGCCGGATCTCGGCTCACTGCAAGCTCCGCCTCCCGGGTTCACGCCATTCTCCTGCCTCAGCCTCCTAAGTAGCTGGGACTACAGGCGCGGCTTTCTTTATAATAATTTCAACTCAGTAAATGCTGCCAAAGCTGACTTTTTGACATTACATTCACAGAACAGTTTAACGATTGATAGATTCACAGGTGACTTTTTAATATACTAAAAGGTTAAAAAGCTCATTTACAAAAAGTTGAACACTGTTGTAGAGCATTAACATCTATTTGCAAAGTAGTTCTTCAAAGGCTAAAACACTTGTAAAATTCAACTGATGATTGGAAGAAAAGAGATAAAGTGCAATTTGCCACGTCAAAGCTTGTTTTATGATTCAACATCAACTTCATCACAAATATTTTATGACATTAGCCATATGAGATATGTTAAATTCTTTAAACTGCAACAACTACAGACTGTATTTTAACAGATATGATATCATAGCTTGTTTGAATACAATTATGGTTTATCTGTACATGACAAACAGCTTCGAATTTATTTCTTCTCCATAGATGTTTATGTTAATACAAATGTTATATTTACCACAAAGCCTTGCTCCACCAAAATTTAAATTCACATCATTACCACAAAACAGATAGTTTCTCTTTAATGTTAAACATTTTATCTAAGTTTCCAATAGCTTCAGAAAGTTGTCATTTGTTTCACTTTTTCAGAATGTATTTCCAAAACTTTATGCTTAGGAGTTTATGCTGAATAATATGAAAAAACAAAAATGAATTTAAGCAAATCAGATCTTCCTGTTTGAAATTCCCTCTTGCAGGAGTTTGGAGAATTGGTTTGTTGGGAGAAGGAATGAGCAACTTATTCAGTAATTTATGGGGGAAAATGAAGACAGCCTGAGCTAAGGCAGTGGTTATGGAGATGGAGAAGTGAGCTATCTCAGTAGATGTAAAGGTACTACATTTAACTGAATTTGGTGCCTACACAGATTTGTGAAGTGAGAGAGAGGAAGGAGTAAAGCATGACTTCTAGGTTTCCAATTTGATAACTAGGTGGTTAACAGAACCATTAATGAGATGAAGAATAAAGGATGAGAAGACTTGGTAAAAGACTGTAATGTCAGCACTTCGGGAGGCCGAGGTGGGCAGATCACTTGAGGCCAGGAGTCCGAGACCAGCCTGGCCAACATGACAAAATCCCATCTCTACAAAAAAAATACAAAAGTTAGCAGGGTGTAGTGGTGCACTCCTGCAATCCCAGCTACTCGGGAGGCTGAGGCATGAGGATCGCTTGAACCCAGGAGGCAGAGGTTGCAGTGAGCTGAGATCATGCCACTGCACTCCAGCCTGGGCAACAGAGTGAGTAAAAAAATAAAATAAAATAAAATAAAAACTTGGTAGAAGACATGAAGGAAAGAGGACTTCAGGTTTAGACAAGTTGTCTGGAGATACTGTTTTGGGAATATATTCTTTAGTATATAAGTGATAATTGAAGCCATAAAAGAGGTCACATGGGGTTGTATAGAGAGAAAAGAAGTCTAAGGAAGAATTCCAGCAACACTTAAAGAGTTGTCAAAGGAGCCTGGGAAAGAATGGGCCAACACACAGAGAGGAAACATCTCTGAATGAGGAAAAAAAAAAAAAAGGTATTTGTGTCCCATCTGAACGCCTGCCAAAGGGTAACCTCTGCAGAGGAGAATTTTAATAATCAAGTAGATAGAATGAGCTGTCCTGTGGATACCCGTCAGTCTCTTTCTTTCCTGCCACTTTTGTCATTGGCCAATGGGCTCATTAACAAAGTGGTCCTGATGACAGAGATGGTGGTTATGCATGAGCTCAGCAACACAGACTTCTACTCACCAAAGTCAACTTGGATATGGCCACAGTTGAGTGCCCAATCTGCCAGCAGCAGAAACCAACACTGAACACCAATATGACACCATTCCCCATGGTTATCATCCAGCTACCTGGTGGCAAGTTGATTACACTGAACCACTTCCATCATGGAAGGGGCAGTGTTTTGTCCATGCTAAAATAGAAACTTACTTTGGATACAAACTTGCCTTTCTTGCATGCTATGCTTCTCTGCCAAAGCTGTCATCTGTGGATTTACAGAATGCCTTATCCACCATCATGGTTTTCCACACAGCATTGTTTCTGATCAATAAACTCACTTTACAGCAAAAGAGGTGCAGCAATGAGCCTGTGCCCTCACCAATGCAGGTGGACATTATCCCATTCATTGAGGGTTTACACAGAACAAATAAGTGGACTAATGGTGAATTCACTCTCCCCATTTGAGTTGGGGCATTTGTCTTCTCCTGCCCCTGGACATTGGAGCTCCTAGTTCTCTGGCCTTAGGAATTAGAACAGGAGTTACACCACCAGTTCTCCTGGTTCCCAGCTTGCAGATGCCAGACTGTGGGACTTTTCAGTCTCCACAGTCATCATATAAGCCAATTTCTATTGTAAGTCTTTATCTCTATATCTATCTATCTCTAATCTATCTAATCTATATATCTACCATCTACATTCTATTCATTCTGTTTCTCAGGAGAACCCTAATACAGAAGGGTTGCAGGATGGGCTACTGAATCTGGAAAACAGGAAGAAAGAGAAGGGGTCAAGAGACTGTGATCTCTGAGAAATCACACCTTTGCGATAACAGCAAAGAGGGAGAGATAGATGCTTTTGGTCAAAGAACAGAGTTTAAGATTTAGGAGGTGGAGAAGTTCAGGATAATAACCAGTTCTGGGATAGGACCTGGATTATGTTTGACCTATGTGTGATGTCAAGGTAGAGATTATTAAAAGACACTGAGGAAATTGCCATTATTCACCTTTTTAGGTGTAACCTAACTGGGGGCCTAACCTAATGTCATAAATCAGGGTAAGAAATTTATTTTAAAATTCTTATATAGCCTCTTTGTCAGTAAGCAAAGTTTACCTTAGCCCATGTGATTTACCAGAAACCCCTTGTAGGTCCTAAAATTTGAATAGAAGTTGGGAATCACATGCTTGTGTGCATGCTAATGGCTTGAGCTGGCACTCAGTTGGCACTGCCACCAAGTGGCCAGTAGGGAGAACTGCATTTGATGCTAGCGCTGGTTCTCAGTGAGGTATTTGCCGTTCTGAGACCCAACTCTTCAAGCTCCGGAGCCACCAACTCTCCAGGGGAATATTTGTGTGACAGCTTTCCAGTGAAATGTGCAATCTGTCAATCCTTTAGATGAGAAAGTACTTAAAGGATGTAGCTTGATGGATGAGCTACTCTAGCATAGTCACAGTTTTTTCTTTGACAATTTGGGAAAAGGTTGTTTTCAGAATAACTGAACACTTATGAAAACAGAGACTCCAAACATTGAAAAACAGAAAAAGTATGCATATTTGATGATATCATTTCTATATACAGACTTGAGTCTTCAGATCCTTGCAAATTTCTCAATAGGGAAGGACATTGCAGCATGGCAGACCACGTGAATATACACAGGGAAGCATTATGAGCATGGCCTGTCCATTGCCTTTTGCCTTTGTCTTGTGTAACGGTGCCATTTTTACTATATATACGAGGACACTGTGTACCTTTGAAATGCATATTTGAAAGACAAAAAGGTGAAATTAGTCAGAATTGAGAAGCAAAGAGTAAACCAGTGGACCCTGTCCAATATCTCCTTGACTTTATGGTGGCTCTTGATTAAAATTAAGAAAAAAAAATGGTGATTGGGAGATGAATAGCTACCTTCATTTACTAAACAAATTCCACAACTATTAATATTTATTGAGTACTTACCATCTATGTAAGGTAACGTCCATAGTGCTTACCAGGTTCTAAGTGACGGAGACACAGTAATAAACAAAAGAGGCCAAAGGCCCCTGTAAAGCTGACATTCCAGCAGACTGAAGTAGATATTATTGCCCTTGCACCACAGATAAAGAAGCTGAAGCTCAGAAATGTAGCAAGTAATTGACCGAATGAGGTATTAGGCACTGGTCTGTTCTACAACAAAATCTGTGCTTGTTATTTTTATAGGAGCAAGGAGGTGTAATCTCTGACCCTTTGTTACACCTGAGAACTGTGCCATAATGATTATTACAGAAGGCTTTCTGACATACACAATATCATTGACACCTGAAATCTTTCTTTAAACTTACCTTATGAGAGTCAGGTTTACTAAGTGTCTTGACATTCTTCTGTGACTTTTTAAAAAATTATACTGTTTATTACATTATATTGAAATTAACTTGTGTATGTCTATCTCTCTCATTGGATTGTGGGCTCCCTAGAGCAGAATCATATCTTATTTATCTTTATAACCAAATCAAGTTCAGGCACTGGCAGGAGTCAAAACCCAGTGGTGCAGAGTAATTCTTGACAAATTCTTGTTGGCTTGAACTTGTTTGAGCTTTGGTCTGTATAGGGGGAATGGAATTGCCAATGGAAAGAGAGATAGACTAAGAAATCTCACCTTTTAAGTGGATATATTTTCTTCTGTGAGTATAATACCTCTAAACAGCCTGAAGGACAGCGCTCTCTGCTACCACTTATGATCACATAGTACTTTACATTTGGTAAGTTATTTTACACTCATCACATTTGTTTGCCTTATGAAGTGGGTGGGGCAAGTTTTACTTTCTTCATTTTATCCATAATGAAGTTGAGGCTCCCAAACAATAAATTACTTCCCTCAAAGCACACAACTTACACAAGGGGCCTTTAGACTTGATTCCAATCCATACCTAGACCCAATACATAGATCTGTCTTCCCTACAGTGCTGCTACTATGAATTTTATCAATTCCACTATAAACATGTTTTATAATCTGGAATTTGTCAAACACAGTACGTCTCTGTTATTAGATAGTGGAGCTATTTTTACTCAATACACAAGGACACAATGTATCTTTGAAATAAAGAGATGAAATGCACCAATATTGAGAAACAGCAAACCAGTGAGTTCTTTTCAATTTCCCATTGAATTTATGGTGGTGCTACACTAAAATTGAGTAAATTAAATCATTTTCTGAATAGCCATTACAGCAAAATGAAGGGCATTTATAAATTATTTATAAATCATATAATTCAAAAATTATTCAAAAAGCATAAATGTAAATATTAAATGTAGGCATTTAAACATTTCACTCTCAAAGAATGAATGCATGGGAGGTGAAGGATATGAGGCTAATTTGATGGGGACATGAAATGTTAAAACCTTAGAATTCTGAGCTACTGCCCCCCAAGAAAGATATTAATGTGCACACAGGAAGTTTCATGGTACCCACATTTCTGCTCTGTTTTCAGCTCTTATCTCAAAGACAAAGGGAGCAGACTATAACACTCCCATCCCTTTCCCACAGGGTGAGCAGGACAAATAGGTGGTTGCCCCATTAATCCATTACACTGGCATAAGATGTAACTAATAGTCACATCGGAACAATAGGCATTAATTGGGATTGTCCCAGATAAACTGAGATATATGGTAACCCTTGTAATAAAAGCATGCATTTCCCAGAGCATTTGGGGAGGCAATTATCCCTACAAACTCTGAAGCCAAAGTGAAATTTGTGCAAATTAATTGAGACTGAAAACCAGCCCTGGCATTTCTGCCTTAGCCCAAAAAGCACTGGAGACATAACAGAGGGTTACGGAACCTGATGCAGCAGGAGAAATACAGAGTGGATTAAGCCAAAGACCGTTCATTGAAATTTTTTCCCTCAAAGTTTCTCATAATTCTTAAAGATGGAGTTGGATATTAACATCCACTTTCTCTTTTTATATTATATATAGCTTATTATCTATAACTAGGCTTAGGGCAACTGTTTAGTAGAGTACGTAGTTCTCATTCCAAATATTAAAGATGGTAGTTCACAGTGAATCTTGGTGATTCTCTGTCTTAGAACCCAAGGTAAAGCACCCTTCATGTTTTTTCAAAGAATAAAAACTAAGGCTGTATACCTCAACTCACTAACCCATCAAAATTCTGCTACACGACATGAGCAAACTCATAAAAATGACTTCCTTTAAGAATACTCAATTAACATGTCTTACTTCTATCTTAGGAATGGATATCATACTTTCATTTCATTTGCACTGTTTCTATTTATGTGTTTATTTTCACCACAAGATTGCAAGGTCCTCATTGGCAGGGATGATATCTTCTTTGTACCCCTAGTATCTGGAATAATACTCCAAGCATTTTATTATTGGGAATAAATGTCTTTTAAAAGTACCACTTTTAAAATAAGAGATTTTTAAAATGAAATAATTTTACTAACACTTTAGTTAATAGATAGCACCTTACCATAGACCAGCCAGTCAGGGGCAAATATAGTGGGAAGAAAGAAGTCCACCTAGAAGAAGGAAAAAGTATGAAAGGTCAACTGATTTTTCACTTTGTTTTGAGACATTCCAGGTCATAATGTTTCATGCTTACTGAGACAGCTTACATGATAAGCTGTGACCATTCTTCAAGACTTTGGAAAGAAATAAATTCTTGTACAAACATCACTCCCAATGGTAGTTGTTCAACATGAGCACATGTATTTGAAATGAAAGCATAGGCCAAGGCCCCTTAGGGAATATAAACAGATATCAACAATGATTCATAGTTACCAAATTAAATGAAAAAGGAGGTGTTTTCTATATGTTTCCTGCAACCCCTGTGTTTTCTTTTGTGCTTGAAAGCAGTTCCAAGCCTTGGCATTGTGACTAAGCTTAAAAAAGAGTTCTCCTGAAAGTGCTCCCCATTTTTCAATAACTAAGAGAAAAAGAGATCAGCCAATATTTTAGGTTATTCATTCTCATTTTTAACACCAACATAGCTGCTAAGTAACTTTAATAGCAAATATTAGATTTGTTATTTGAAAAAAAAGAATTTAATTAAAATTGATCAATATAATTCATTGGTCATTTATTAAAAAATGAATGTTCTTTATGCTGATTATAAAATCATTCTGAAATTTGGCTAGCACCAGAAGTGGAAAATAATTTTTAATCATTTAGGAATTTAGAGCCGTACCAGACAAGTCACTGGTGTGAAATTTAGCAGCCATGAGAAGGTAAATGGGAATTTACTAATAAGCAAACTTTTTGAATCCGATTGATTGGTAAGGCTTGAAAATCATTGTCAATTGTTCTAAGAGTTCATCCAGGTTTCTTAATAACAAGTTTAGGACTTAGGCAAACTGCTTTTCTTTCTTTTTTTTTTTTAAATCCAAAGTGTATATTTTATATGATATTATTATAACATAAAGGTAAAAAATGAAATGAATTTGGGAAGTAATGAATTAATGCAGTCCTTCTCAGAGCCTTTAATATATTAATGTGGGCTATGATTCTGAGAAGAGGGAGTTATATGTGGCCCAAACACTTTTGACTATTTTATTAGTTATCTACTGCCACAATAATTCCAGATGGTAAACCACACCAAAACTCAGTGTCTCCGAACAATCATCATTTATTCTTTTTTTTTTTTTTTTTTTTTTGAGACGGAGTCTTGCTGTGTCACCCAGGCTGGAGTGCAGTGGCCGGATCTCAGCTCACTGCAAGCTCCTCCTCTTGGGTTCACGCCATTCTCCTGCCTCAGCCTCCCGAGTAGCTGGGACTACAGGCACCCGCCACTTCGCCCGGCTAGTTTTTTGTATGTTTAGTAGAGACAGGGTTTCACTGTGTTAGCCAGGATGGTCTCGATCTCCTGACCTCATGATCCGCCCATCTCGGCCTCCCAAAGTGCTGGGATTACAGGCTTGAGCCACCGCGCCCGGCCCATCATTTATTCTTACAGAGCTGAAGTTTGACTGGAACACTTCTGGTTCAAGCAGCAGGCCTGGGAATTTGTGTTTTCTATGCTTCTCTTATCCTCCTTAGCTTAGCAGGCTAACCAGGACATGTTCTTCTTGGACAATGCCAGAGGTACAAAAGAGGCAGTGAAAATGCACTAAGTTTCTTAAGTCCTACTGCTAAAACTGTCATACTGAGTCTGTAATCCCTATTCAACTAGACAAAGCAAGTCACATAGCCAAGACCAAAGTTAAGGAGTGATGAAATATGCTCCATCTGTGATGAGGCCATTGCAAGGAGTGGATCCAAGGAGGGGTTAAAGAGCTAGGACTCAGGGGGCAGAGCAAGATGGCCGAATAGGAACAGCTCCAGTCTCCAACTCCCAGCGCGAGCGACACAGAAACCCGGTGATTTCAGCATTTTCAACTGAGGTACTGGGTTCATCTCACTAGGGAGTGCCAGAAAATCGGTGCTGGTCAGCTGCTGCAGCCCGACCAGCGAGAGCTGAAGCAGGGCGAGGCATCGCCTCACCTGAGAAGCACAAGGGTGAAGGGAATCCCTTTTCCTAGCCAGGGGAACTGAGACACACAACACCTGGAAAATCGGGTAACTCCCACCCCAATACTGCACTTTAAGCAAATGGGCACACCTGGAGATTATATCCCACACCTAGCCGGGAGGGTCCCACGCCCACGGAGCCTCCCTCATTGCTAGCACAGCAGTCTGCGATCTCGCGGCAAGGCAGCAGCAAGGCTGGGGGAGGGGCGCCCGCCATTGCTGAGGCTTAAGTAGGTAAAGCCACTGGGAAGCTCAAACTGGGTGGAGCTCACAGCAGCTCAAAGAAACCTGCCTGTCTCTGTAGACTCCACCTCTGGGGACAGAACACAGTAAACAACAACAAAAGCAGCAGAAACCTCTGCAGATGCAAACGACTCTGTCTGACAGCTTTGAAGAGGGCAGTGGATCTCCAAACACGGAGGTTGAGATCTGAGAAGGGACAGACTGCCTGCTCAAGTGGGTCCCTGACCCCTGAGTAGCCTAACTGAAAGACATCCCCTACTAGGGGCAGTCTGACACCCCACACCTCACAGGGTGGGGTACACCCCTGAGAGGAAGCTTCCAAAGCAAGAATCAGACAGGTACACTCGCTGTTCAGCAATATTCTATCTTCTGCAGTCTCGGCTGCTGATACCCAGGCAAACAGGGTCTGGAGTGGACCTCAAGCAATCTCCAACAGACCTACAGCTGAGGGTCCTGACTGTTAGAAGGAAAACTATCAAACAGGAAGGATACCTACACCAAAACCCCATCAGTACGTCACCATCATCAAAGACCAGAGGCAGATAAAACCACAAAGATGGGGAAAAAGCAGGGCAGAAAAGCTGGAAATTCAAAAAATAAGAGCGCATCTCCCCCGGCAAAGGAGCGCAGCTCATCACCAGCAATGGATCAAAGCTGCACGGAGAATGACTTTGACGAGATGAGAGAAGAAGGCTTCAGTCTATCAAACTTTTCAGAGCTAAAGGAGAAATTACATACCCAGCGCAAAGAAACTAAAAATCTTGAAAAAAGAGTAGAAGAATTGATAGCTAGAGTAATTAATGCACAGAAGGTCATAAACAAAATGAAAGAGATGAAAACCATGACATGAGAAATACGTGAAAAATGCACAAGCTTCAGTAATCGACTCGATCAACTGGAAGAAAGAGTATCAGTGATTAAGGATCAAATGAATGAAATGAAGTGAGAAGAGAAACCAAAAGAAAAAAGAAGAAAAAGAAATGAACAAAGCCTGAAAGAAGTATGGGATTATGTAAAAAGACCAAATCTACGTCTGATTGGGCTGCCTGAAAGTAAGAGGGAAAATGGAACCAAGTTGGAAAACACTCTGCAGGATATCATCCAGGAGAACTTCCCCAACCTAGTAAGGCAGGCCAACATTCAAATCCAGGAAATACAGAGAACACCACAAAGATACTCCTAGAGAAGAGCAACTCCAAGACACATAATTGCCAGATTCACCAAAGTTGAAATGTAGGAAAAAATCTTAAGGGCAGCCAGAGAGAAAGGTCGGGTTATCCACAAAGGGAAACCCATCAGACTAACAGCATATCTTGGCAGAAACTCTCCACAGCAGAAGAGAGTGGGGGCCAATATTCAACACTCTTGAAGAAAAGAATTTTAAACCCAGAATTTCATATCCAGCCAAACTAAGTTTCATAAGTGAAGGAGAAATAAAATCCTTTACAGATAAGCAAATGCTTAGAGATTTTGTCACCACGAGACCTGCCTTACAAGAGACCCTGAAGGAAGCACTAAACATGGAAAGGAACAACCAGTACCAGCCATTGCAAAAACATGCCAAAATGTAAAGACCATCGAGGCTAGGAAGAAACTACATCAACTAATGAGCAAAATAACCAGTTAATATCATAATGGCAGGATCAAGTTCACACATAACAATATTAACCTTAAATGTAAATGGACTAAATGCTCCAATTAAAAGACACAGACTGGCAAACTGGATAAAGAGTCAAGACCCATCAGTCTGCTGTATTCAGGAGACCCATCTCACATGCAGAAACATACATAGGTTCAAAATAAAGGGATGGAGGAAGATTTACCAAGCAAATGGAGAACAAAAAAAAGCAGGGGTTGCAATACTAGTCTCTGATAAAACAGACTTTAAACCATCAAAGATCAAAAGAGACAAGGAAGGCCATTACCTAATGGTAAAGGGATCAAATCAACAGGAAGAGCTAACTATCCTAAATATATATGCACCCAATACAGGAGCACCCAGATTCATAAAGCTAGTCCATAGAGACTTACAAAGAGACTTAGACTCCCATACAATAACGGGAGACTTCAACACTCCACTGTCAACATTAGACAGATCAACGAGACAGAAAGTTAACAAGTATATCCAGGAATTGAACTCATCTCTGCATCAAGCAGACCTAATAGACATCTATAGAACTCTCCACCCCAAATCAACAGAATATACAATCCTCTCAGCACCACATCGCACTTTTTCCAAAATTGACCACATAATTGGAAGCAAAGCACTCCTCAGCAAATGTACAAGAACAGAAATTATAACAAACTGTCTCTCAGACCACAGTGCAATCAAACTAGAACTCAGGACTAAGAAACTCAATCAAAACCGCTCAACTACATGGAAACTGAACAACTTGCTCCTGAATGACTACTGGGTACATAACGAAATGAAGGCAGAAATAAAGATGTTCTTTGAAACCAATGAGAACAAAGATACAACATACCAGATTCTCTGGGACACATTTAAAGCAGTGTGTAGAGGGAAATTTATAGCACTAAATGCCCACAAGAGAAAGCAGGAAAGATCTAAAATTGACACCCTAACATCACAATTAAAAGAACTAGAGAAACAAGAGCAAACACATTCAAAAGCTACCAGAAGGCAAGAAATAACTAAGATCAGAGCAGAACTGAAGGAGATACAGACACAAAAAACTCTCCAAAAAATCAATGAATCCAGGAGTTGGTTTTTTGAAAAGATCAACAAAATTGACAGACTGCTAGCAAGCCTAATAAAGAAGAAAAGAGAGAAGAATCAAATAGACGCAATAAAAAATGATAAAGGGTATATCACCACCGACCCCACAGAAATACAAACTACCATCAGAGAATACTATAAACACCTCTACGCAAATAAACTGGAAAATCTAGAAGAAATGGATTTCCTGGACACTTACACTCTTCCAAGACTAAACCAGGAAGAAGTTGAATCCCTGAATAGACCAATAGCAGGCTCTGAAATTGAGGCAATAATTAATAGCCTAACAACGAAAAAAAGTCCAGGACCAGATGGATTCACAGCTGAATTCTACCAGAGGTACAAGGAGGAGCTGGTACCATTCCTTCTGAAACTATTCCAATCAATAGAAAAAGAGGGAATCCTCCCTAACTCATTTTATGAGGCCAACATCATCCTGATACCAAAGTCTGGCAGAGACACAACAAAAAAAGAGAATTTTAGACCAATATCCCTGATGAACATCAATGCCAAAATCCTCAATAAAATACTGGGAAACCGGATTCAGCAGCACATCAAAAAGCTTATCCACCATGATCAAGTGGGCTTCATCCCTGGGATGCAAGGCTGGTTCAACATTCGCAAATCAATAAACATAATCCAGCATATAAACAGAACCAAAGACAAGAATCACGTGATTACCTCAATAGATGCAGAAAAGGCTTTTGACAAAATTCAACAGCCCTTCATGCTAAAAACGCTCAATAAATTCGGTATTGATGGAACGTACCTCAAAATAATAAGAGCTATTTATGACAAACCCACAGCCAATATCATACTGAATGGGCAAAAACTGGAAAAATTCCCTTTGAAAAGTGGCACAAGACAGGGATGCCCTCTTTCACCACTCCTATTCAACATAGTGTTGGAAGTTCTGGCTAGGGCAATCAGGCAAGAGAGAGAAATCAAGGGTATTCAGTTAGGAAAAGAAGTCAAATTGTCCCTGTTTGCAGATGACATGATTGTATATTTAGAAAACCCCATTGTCTCAGCCCAAAATCTCCTTAAGCTGATAAGCAACTTCAGCAAAGTCTCAGGATACAAAATTAATGTGCAAAAATCACAAGCATTCTTATACACCAGTGACATACAAACAGAGAGCCAAGTCATGACTGAACTTCTATTCACAATTGCTTCAAAGAGAATAAAATACCTAGGAATCCAACTGACCAGGGATGTAAAGGACCTCTTCAAGGAGAACTACAAACCACTGCTCAGTGAAATAAAAGAGGACACAAACAAATGGAAGAACATACCATGCTCATGGATAGGAAGAATCAATATCATGAAAATGGCCATACTGCCCAAGGTTATTTGTAGATTCAATGCCATCCCCATCAAGCTACCAATGAGTTTCTTCACAGAATTGGAAAAAACTGCTTTAAAGTTCATATGGAAACAAAAAAGAGCCCACATTGCCAAGACAATCCTAAGTCAAAAGAACAAAGCTGGAGGCATCACGCTACCTGACTTCAAACTATACTACAAGGCTACAGTAACCAAAACAGCATAGTACTGGAACCAAAACAGAGATATAGACCAATGGAACAGAACAGAGTCCTCAGAAATAATACCACACATCTACAGACCTCTGATCTTTGACAAACCTGAGAGAAACAAGAAATGGGGAAAGGATTCCCTATTTAATAAATGGTGCTGGGAAAATTGGCTAGCCATAAGTAGAAAGCTGAAACTGGATCCTTTCCTTACTCCTTATACGAAAATTAATTCAAGATGGATTAGAGACTTAAATGTTAGACCTAATATCATAAAAACCCTAGAAGAAAACCTAGGTAGTACCATTCAAGATATAGGCATGGGCAAAGACTTCATGTCTAAAACACCAAAAGCAACTGCAGCAAAAGCCAAAATTGACAAATGGGATCTCATTAAACTAAAGAGCTTCTGCATAGCAAAAGAAACTACCATCAGAGTGAACAGGCAACCTACAGAATGGGAGAAAATTGTTGCAATCTACTCATCTGACAAAGGGCTAATATCCAGAACCTACAAAGAACTCAAACAAATTTACAAAAAAAAAACAAACAACCCCATCAAAAAGTGGGCAAAGGATATGAACAGACATTTCTCAAAAGAAGACATTCATACAGCCAACAGACACATGAAAAAATGCTCATCATCACTGGCCATCAGAGAAATGCAAATCAAAACCACAATGAGATACCATCTCCCACCAGTTAGAATGGCAATCATTAAAAAGTTAGGAAACAACAGGTGCTGGAGAGGATGTGGAGAAATAGGAACACTTTTACACTCTTGGTGGGATTGTAATCTTGTTCAACCATTATGGAAAACAGTATGGCGATTCCTCAAGGATCTAGAACTAGATGTACCATATGACCCAGCCATTCCATTACTGGGTATATACCCAAAGGATTATAAATCATGCTGCTATAAAGACACATGCACACGTATGTTTATTGCAGCACTATTCACAATAGCAAAGACTTGGAATCAACCCAAATGTCCATCAGTGACAGACTGGATTAAGAAAATGTGGCACATATACACCATGGAATACTATGCAGCCATAAAAAAGGATGAGTTTGTGTCCTTTGTAGGGACATGGATGCAGCTGGAAACCATCATTCTTAGCAAACTATCACAAGAACAGAAAACCAAACACCGCATGTTCTCACTCATAGGTGGGAACTGAACAATGAGATCACTTGGACTCGGGAAGGGGAACATCACACACCGGGGCCTATCATGGGGAGGGGGCAGGGGGGAGGGATTGCATTGGGAGTTATACCTGATGTAAATGACGAGTTGATGGGTGCTGACGAGTTGATGGGTGCAGCACACCAACATGGCACAATTATACATATGTAACAAACCTGCACATTATGCACATGTACCCTAGAACTTAAAGTATAATAATAATAATGAATTAATAAAAAATAAATTAGAAAAAAGAGCTAGGACCAACAATTCTCACAACAAAACCCTTTGTTTATGGATCATCTCATGGAACTAGTGCTCCATAGGACACGCTTTCGGAAACACTGCAATATCTCACTTCTTTTTATGCAATGCTTATGTTAGTGGACACAAAATGACATCTGACTAACTTCCTGAGAATTTCCTAATTCAGGCTAATTTCCTGAGGTGCTGCAGCCTGAGAGACATTATAAAACATTATAACCTAAATGGAACCCACTACTAGATTCCTAGCAGAAATTCTTCTTGTTAATAGGTCTTTAAAATCCCTTCTGTTGTCAAAACTCAATGAAAATTCAGTTCATAGAGTCAATATGGACACAGTGAGTTCAGTTTAGAGAGAGATCATTTTCCTAGAGAACCTCAGTCAGGAATCTGTAATGGATTTTGGAGGGAATCAGATCCTTTGATAGGAGTGGATGATTAAGACTAAGTTCTCAGAGACTGTACTTCGAGAAAGTGCAGTGCCAAAGACCAAGCTGGGTAGCAGATGATTGCAGAGACAAGTAATATCCAAGCCCAGGCCAGTGAGGAGCTCAAGAACAGCCTGGGTCCTCAGAAGAAAGTCATGCCAAGTCAGCACGGAGATGTTCCTGAACAATCCCTTAATGAGAAGGAATAGAGATCAGAACCCACTGAGGGCACTCTGCAGTCCATGGTATATATACGTGTGGAACACAATAAGCCTCATTCTCATCAGCATGTGGGGTCAGTCATTGCACCAATCTCTTTTATTGTTATAAAACCATAATTAATGAGACTCACCAAAAATCCTTGAACCAAATGAAAGTTTTTCTGATAAGCATAATCAGAAGTCTGTAGCCATAGTAGGACAAAACCAGATCAGCAGGAGCTCTGCCCACAAAGCCACCTCCCAACACATAAATTGCCAGTAAACTGAAGTGCTTTGTCTGACAAACTTCCCAGTTTCCAGCTGAGAAAAAAAGGCAGGGACTTTAGAGGGGTGGGATTTTAACTGGGCATTCTGGCTCTCCTATGTTATCTAAAGAATGTGACCTCATCAGAAAGCTCAAGGTCTGGGGTGAGAATTGGGTGGGATTCTATTTCTGGTTCAGCCTCTGTTTCACTGTCTATGGTTTACTGTAACTTTTAACCTCAGTTTCTCTATTAGTAAAATGGAATAACACCCATCTTGTGTACCTTCCAATTATTATAAAAATAAAGAATGTAATGATACTTTTTAAAGTATACATAAAAAGTGGCACCAAAATGTAAGATGAGGCCACATATCCTCCACTGACGTCAAAGGAAATTGTCAAACATAAGCAAGGATGTAAGTAAGCCTCATATGCTAATGTTTTCCTAAATAGCGATCTCTAGCACAGGCTTTCTAGCCACCAATGCCCTATAAAACACAATACAATATATTGGGCTAGAAAAAAAAAATGTATTCTTCACTTTTCAATTTGGCAACAACAACAAAATGATATTTATTCATCCTTCATTGAGAGTACATAATTAGATAGAATTTGTCAACATCATCATCCTCATCATCATCAATCACTGGAACAAAGAATTGAAGTAGCAAAAATTGGCATTACCAATATCCCTGTCTTTTTTTAAAATAGATTGCCTACAGGTGAGAACTTCAAGACAAGCCACTCTGAGTTTTCTTTGAAATGACTTAACATTTGGTCATGGATAGAAAAGTTGAACAGGAAAATATACTTCAAGATTTTAACTTGGAAAAAACATGAGGTGTATAAACTCATAGTGGGCTGAATTTTTATATTATCAGAGAATTTGAAAAGGCTTTTCCACAAGGGTATTGTAGAGGGGGTTTAGATAATCAGACTGATAAATGAGTCAGGTGTTTCTTCTTGTTTTTCTTTCCGAAGAGATGGTTTGAAATCTCCCACTTTGAAATCCAAATTCTTTTTCAATTTCATCTCCCATACTCATGTCTCCTTGGTTTTTCTGAGATATTTTAGAGATGATGTCTTTTTGCACAAACGCTAACTCTAAGGTGACTTCCAGTTCTGAAATGTATAATCATTAACTCTACACTTGCTTTAAAAATTTTGAAATTTTAACCAATGTCACTAACCTTTCAAGTTTTTCTCGTTTTCCTAACTTAATGTGAAATACAGGACATTTTGCCATGTCACTCTGACTACTCACACTATAGATGAAGGAAGGATTCTGAAAGGTGCTATAATGACTATAATTATCATAGGACCACATATTGAGCACTAACTACATGCCAGGCCTGATTTGAGGGCTTTTGCATATGTCAAGCCAGTGAAGCCTCTTAGCATCCCTGGGAGGGAAGTTTTACAATTCTGGTAGTACCAAATGAGCAACTGAGGATTAGAAACATTAAAAAATCTGCCCCAGGTCATATGCCTAACAGTAAAGGATAAAGCTGGGATGGAATGCGGGGAGGGCTGCCTGTCTCCAAAATCGTATGAGGCTCCCTTGGGTGGGAAGTGATCTAACTCCAGCTTCGTCCTTGTCACCTTATTTGCTAAGTAGCCACTAAGGATAGCAGATTTGATCAGGGTGCAAGCATGAGGCTCAAGATCATTATAGCAGTTGTACTGGGTGGATTAAAAGTTCGTGAAAACAAAACAAGTTCCTTGGTGGTATGATAGGTTTCTTCTTTCCTCTCTCTTTTCCCCCTGCCCTTCCTTTAAACCTTTGGTACATCAATAAACATTTGTTCACATAAAAAGAAGGTCAGGTTTCTATTACTGCTTAGCTGAAAACACCTACAAATGTTCACAGGAACTTTAGAGACTACCGAAGTCAAGAAAAGCACTTGAAAATAAGAAAAAAAAACAAGCTCCGCGAGAGCAGAGATGCCTTCAGATTTTATTCGCAAAGGCACCCCACGCTCCTAGAAAAGAGCATGATGCACCCGATGCTCGGATTGGATGAAGTGACAAAGGTAGCCCCGCTGGTTCGGGCGTTTGGCTGTTCCTGTGTCTTGACTCCCGCTTTGGAAATAGAGGTAGGGCTGGCTACCAATCGGTCCCAGAGACCCTCCCACTCCTCCCCCACCTTCCCGCAGCTGGGACCCGCTGCGAGCTGTTTTTGGCCACGCGCGCTTATCGGATAGACCTGCAGTCCCGCAGAGAGGAAGGGCGCCCGGGCCGCCCGCCGCGCGGGGAGGACGCCAGCACCCAGGTGACATCCCGCGGGCCGCCGCGAGGGGGGCCGGGCTCGGGCGTGGGCGCGCCCCAGGGCCCGTAGGCTGCGCGGCGGGAATGGCCTGGCGCCAGCTCCACCAGTCGCCCCTCCCCGGGGCTGGCTCGCCGGTAGTGTCTGATTATTGGGGGATCCCTCTCCATCCCAGAAGGTACAAAGTTTGGCTCTGTGGAGGCACCTCCGCCACGGAGCGGGGCGGGTGGGTGGCCGGCTAGTTTCATACTCGGCAAAGAAAATGGAAACACAGGTGGGAAAAGAAAGAGGGAGTGGCTTTCCGGAAGCAGCGGCCCGGACCGAGACCGCTGGAGCGCGCGGGGCTAGTTCATCCAGGCTCTCCATGGGAACTAGAGAGGCTGAACTAAAGTGGCGAAGGCGAGGAGGCGATCACTGGCTTGTTTGCTAAGAGTTCGGGAAGGCTTTTTTGAACTAGAAAAGACAAATTCAGTTCTTCCTCCAGGTAGATCCCCGTGTCCCCTGTACGCGCCTCCGGACGGACTTCTGTGAAGCCCCCCTTCCCACTTAGTTAACTTAGTTAATATTACTCCTCTGTCACAGGACTCCTGCATGGTCAGGTCATCTGCACTCCTCAATGGCCCTAGGGAAGTTAGCAGCTGTCAGAACACTGGGGAGAGGGGGCAGGAGGTAGCCTAGGCCCTTTGCAACTCAGCTAGGGTTTCTGACAGCCTTTGAAAAACTCTTTCTAAAAATGTACTTCTTGTAGTTTTTTAATGAGGCTTTGCCCCAAAGCCTAATATCTTTGTTTGAGGTGGAATCTTCTTATTAAAATGGTCCTGAAGCTACTACTAAAGAATCAGGCATGAACATAAAATCGTCTGGATTTGAGAAATGTGCAGGTATTTCGTAGAACTTAGCTCAGTGCAAATGCGGAGGCAGTCTGTTTTCAATGAATGTTTTCTAACTTCTTAATATTGCATTTTTCTACTTAAATAATAACCTGTTTGTTAGTATAACTTAGTGGGTAGAGATGAGGGGGGAATACTGACTGGCTGGAAATGACTGAATTTGGTTGGTAACCCATTATATGTGTTTCATTTGGATCACAACATCTGTTTAATGTCACAATTGAATTGGCCTTTTGCAGAGCAGACATGCCCTCACTTATTGTCTTATGGCTGTGACAAGATATTTACAAGGGCAATGTTATTCGACTCTTAGCCTAACACAGACTATTAGACTGCACAAAGCATTCCAATTCCAAGAAAAAATTTTTTCATGCCTGGGGAATAAAGTACCACCAATGCACAGGCCACTGAATGTTTCTGAAATATTAGTGTAGATAGTTAGACAGAGATTGAATAGGGAAGGAAAAGCCACCAGGCTCTTTAAAGAGGAGCCAGGAACAATCCTACAGGTCCAAGATGCTGTGAGAGAACCAGTTTCATTTTTAGTGTCAGCCTGGCTCTCCTCAAAAACTAGAAATAGAGTTTGAGGGGAGGTCTGTTGTGTATACTGCTAAGTCCAGTGTCTATTTTGAGAGGCGAGCCTGTAGATTTAACCCAAGTCGTGGGCTAAAAGCACAAGAGGCAGCAATTATCCTACCAGACACCCAAACTCCCCAGCCTAGCACTTTAGTCCTAGAGTTGGGTGGGCGGGGTGGGGAGCCTCCTCCTTCACAGGACCTTTGGATGCCCATTAGACCTATGGTCCAGGACTGTCTAGTCAGAGGTCCTAGATGCCCTGCAAGGGACAGTCACAGCTCCCACTCCACAAGGGATGGAAAATGCCCCTGTGCCCTCAAGATGCCGGGATGCCTCTGCCTTCCGCAGTGACACCCCCTCACCCAGCATGACTCCTCTTCCTTCAACCCAGCCGGAAGAAACCCAAGCCATCACTTATTCAGTCTCCAATTTACTCACCTCCAATCCCTTATGTATTTATTTTTAACATTCTGATTCTAAAAAGTGAAATGAAATAAATACCGGTGGGGAAAATAGAGCAAAGCTGGAAATGAGAAGAAGAACCTTCTTCATGCCTCAGGGCTGAAGAAAAGAAAAACACTTTTGTCAAGAGCCTGCTCTGTTTTAGGCAATGTTCGGATGCTTCATTTCATTAAATCCTCACAATAACTGTGTAGAGAGTATTATTCCCACCTCACCTATGGGGAGACTGAGGCTCAGACAGGTTGGTGACTACCTGAAGTCACACTGCTAAAAACGACAGAGCTAAGATTAGGCCCAAATTTGTCACATTCTTCTAGGAAGGCAAGTATGCTTTGCTGGTGAGGGCTGTCAGGGGAAGCCCAAGCAGCTCTGTCCTCCAGCTCCATCTGTCTTCCAGCTTCCCTGAGGAGGATGAGCTGAGGCTGAATCTGCCAGAAACTGTGCCAGGAGAGCATGTGTTCACCGCTAAGGTCTCCTACGGAGGTCCTGGGCCCCACAGGCTGCTCTGCTCCCCACTTTTCCCCACTCTTTATCTCCATGCCTGCACCTTCTCACTCCTCTGACCCCAAACTGTTTGCTGCTACAATTCCAGAACCATTGGCATATGCCCTTTCTCTCCCTGGGGTTACCACCCTTTAATCACATGCCTGGGTTTCTCCTTTCTGTCCCATCCCAACATTATTAGGAATGTCATAAAGACGCCTCCAAATAAAGCAGGAGATGCATATCTAAGGACATGCTAGATGTGGCTCCAAGGTCTGAAGAACCGAGGGCCTGGAGCTTCCAAGCCGCTGATGCCCTGATCAGGGTGGGAAGGAGGAGAGGTGGATGCTGAGGCCTTGGGCAGGGCCCGGTATTGGGGCTCCTCTATCTTGGTGAAGGGCAGGAAGATAAGGAAAAAAATGTAGAGAGACAGAGAGGAGAGGAGACAGAATTATGCAAATGGCTTTTATCCAGGGAAAACTTTATGATTATAGAAAAGTTTTTAAAAATTAGATTGATTGTGTAAAATTAATGCTGATGAAATGACAGTCTTTTGTAAATTCTGTATGACTTACAGCTGCCATGCAGCTCAGTAACAATTGTGTATTTCATTAAATACAGTTCCAAATAAGTTCACCGTACATTTTACTTAATTAACATACATTTTTAAATCTTTCTATACTCTCAGGACTAATAAAGTTTCTCTTGAATACTAGCTTTTGGCATGATTATCAGATCATCATTGAGGTAAATGAATACACACACACACATACAGGGTAAATAATGTGTATCCTAGGACTCTAACATTCAGAGAGACATAGATGGAAATCACATTTTATGAGAAAAAGTTTTATCCTTGGGATTTGTATTAAGCATGTAAAATATTGGCAAAGTTTTTACTGTGCTGAACTCAAGTCTGATACATTTAGTAGCTCGTTACTCCAATTTTAATGTAGGGTTGCAGAACACTGAAGTCTCATAACCGGGCTCCTACCTTGTTCTAAGTATACCTGACATCCCACACCTTCTAAATAATTGAGCTAATTCATATACAATGCTCTGCTCAATTTCAGTAAGATGGAATTTAGTTTTTGTTTTGTTGTTTAAAGCCAATGAACTTGCAAATTTACTTGGTTGAAAATGCCTTTTAATCTTAGAAATGAAAAAAAAGATTATGTATTGCTACTTTAAAAATCTAGGTGAATTTTTTTCTCCAACGAAAATTCTTCAGAAATTTAAAAGAAGCTGCTGTCTTTGAGGGAGATTATTTCACAGAACACATATAAAAAAACATTTTTTAAATAAAAATGTTATAAAATTGTGTATTATTAAGGCATTTATTCCATAAATTCTGCCTAAAATATTTTATATTTCCAAAAAGTGGAAGGGGAGTACAGTTTGTTCTTTATAGAGAGCCTCTATATCAGAGACATATGTAATGTTCTCGAAATATTTCTTGATTCTTTCAAGCAGCAGTGATGACTTATTAAACAAGGTCTATGTAGCTCTACAGGAGCAGTTTGGGACCCTAAAGAGAGGAAACATTTCAGGGGTACCATTGTTCTCATTGTCTTGTCAGGGTAGAGGTCAAAGGTCAAAACATAATTTTAGAGCCTGACACAACTGGGTTTAATTTTTGTCCCTACCACTCACTTACAGAGGAACCTGAGCAATATCCTTACCCTCTTAGCCTCAGTATTTTCTTTGGCAAAATGAAGATAATACTAGTATTTGCCTTTGATCTGACTGTGAATTTTGAGTGAGGTAATGTACATAAGGTACTCAATACAGTATCTGGCACATTACAAACATTCTATAAATCTTGCTTAAAATTGGCACTTTACCTCTTTATCTTGGTTTTTATGTCTTCCTTCATGAAAATCTAGGCAATATTTTTTTTTTTAATTTGATACAGGGTCATGCTCTATCACCCAGGCTAGAGTGCACTTGCACAGTCTTAGCACATTGTAACCTCAGACTCCTGGGCTCAAGTGATCCTCCTGGTGGGTAGTAATTTTAAACCTGTGGTATATTTCATATGATCTTAGACCCTCTTTCAGCCATTTGAAATGCTTGTTTTTAACCTGTGTTTAATATTTATTTTTCTCATAGGAGTCATAGGTGTTTTCATGAGTATGACTATGTACATGTGTGTGGGTAAACATCCATTTAGCTCATGGAGACATTCAGGCTGGTCTCTTAATTGACTCATAAAGGCCTTGAGAGGCTAACATTAGTCATAAATAAATATTACCTGATGGCCATTCTGGAAGAGAAACCTAGTGTGCCATTCATTATATGGAAAAAGGTATACGCCTGCTGGTAGCAACGTATGCCCAATAACAATCCACTGTTAGAAGATGCATGAAAAAAGATGGACTGATGTGTCTTCTCATCCTCCATAGTATTTAAGAATGTTCAAAAGTGAGAGGTAGAGGGTAAAAGGAAGGTCTTTCTGTTCTATTTCTACCTACGACAAATGTTGTTGGTTGATAATCTCATTTTTCCTTGCCTTGAATTTGGGTGGCTCTGAGCTTCAGGCAAGTCTGTGTCCATTTCTAGCCCCACGGGGGAGGGTGAATTGAGATTACTTTAGACCAATTACTGTAATTGCAGTCCTCCTACCAATGCAATGATTGGTGTGGCAGAGAGCATGTGACACAAATTCAAGCCATGATACTTGTGGGCCAGTGTGCAAAACAGGCTGCTGGGAAAGGATTGCACTTTCTTTAAAATGTCCACAAAGAAGGGATGGTCCTTTCTGGCTTTTATTGTGCTTACATGACGATGAGCATGAGCTGCTGTAATCATCTTGTATCCCTGTGGGGACCATCCTTGGAAAAGATTTGTGTGCTAAGGATAGCTGCAGTGGAAAAGGAGGAAAAGACCTGGACTCTGATGTCACTATTAGGCCACTGAAATAAGCAATCTTGAAAGTACCACCCTATCTTCCCCTGTGAAAGTCTACCCTATGGACTTCACTGTTATGTTTAAGCTATTTAGGGCTGGTCTTCTGTAACTGGCAGTTGAAGACAACCCAAATTATTTACACACCAGCCACAGAGAACCAAATCAGAAAACTCTTGCAATGAATCCATCCCTTGGGACATCAAATGAGTTAAATATTCTGCTGAAGTCTATGGCTGCCTTAGTTCCAGAGATGCAAATAATCCCTAATGATTTTTAACTTAGCCTCCTGTTTTAATGCCTTTTTGAAGAAATGATTAACCCTCTATAGACTTGTTGGTCTCGTTTCCTTTTCTTTTCTTTCAATATTGGCCTGCCAATCTTATCAATAAAAAAAATAACCTTTTGTGCCCACATGAAAAATTTTAAAACAGTGTTTATTTTGGGGTGCTAATGAAGTGACTTCAGTCTCTTTTATGTGTTTATCCATTTATTTCAATTTTTATTGTTACTTTTTAACTCTTAATTTCTTATATTTTGCTTACTTTTTCTGTGTACTGTCTTGATCTCTTTTGCTTTCAGTGTAGTTTAAGTGTATGTGTGTATGTGTGTGTATGTAGACTTTTGAAAGAAGCATAATGTAGTGGAAAAAGCATGGAATGTTGTGTCAAACTTTGGTTTAAATCCTGACTCTGTTACTTAATTTTTGTATAGTTTTTGACAAATTCCTTAACCCAAAGTAAAAAGAATGGTGGCGAGCATGGAATGTATTTAATTGTAGAACTAATCCTAAAGCAAGGTTGGGGATTTGGATGGCATATTATATGCTGTGAAAAATTTTAATTACCTAACCAAATAAATTGGTTTAAATACCTAACCAAAACTGGAAGAGGAAGAGGGAAAGAAGGTGGAAGGTAGACTAAATTCACTTATGGCCTTGTGTAATATGTCTGAGTCAAAGGATATACTGACAAAACAAGTATTTAAAGTATAAAGATTAGCCGGGTGCAGTGGCATGTGCCTGTAATCCCAGCTACTCAGGAGGCTGAGGTAGGAGAATCGCTTGAACCCAGGAGGTGGAGGCTGTGGTGAGCTGCGATCAGGCCACTGCACTCCAGCCTGGGCAACAGAGTAAGACTCCCTCTCAAAAAATAAATAAATACAATACAATACAATACAATACAATACAATACAATACAATACAATACAATACAATGCAACACAATACAGTATAAGATATACAAAGCTCAAACTAAAAATTTATTATGTTGACCAAAATTGAGCAGTGGAGGGCCAGAGGAAAAAAGCAAGGAAGGGGAAATATGCCAATGTTATCATTTCCTTTTTTTATTTTTATATATTTAGGGGTCCACGTGCAGTTATGTTACATGGATATATTTCATAGTGGTAAAGTCTGGGGCTATTAGTGTACCCATCACCCAAATAGGATATATTGTACCCAATAGGAATTATTTCATCCCTCACCTATCTCCCACTTTCCCACCTATTAGAATCTCCACGTCTATTATTCTTCTCTGTATGTCCAGGTGTACCCATTGTTTAGCTCCCACTTATAAGTGAGACTATGTGGTTTTTGACTTTCTGTTTCAAGTCATTTCAATTAGAATAATGGATTCCAGTTCCGTCTATGTTGCCATAAAAGACATTATTTCATTATCTTTTGTGACTGAGTAGGATTCCATAGTATACATATATACCACATTTTCTTTATCTGCCCATCAGTTGATGGACACTTAGGTTGACTGCATGACTTTGCTAATGTAAATAGCATTAGATAAACATGCAAGTGTAGGTGTCTTTTTGATACTTGATTTCTTTTGGGGCAAGGGGTAGATACCCAGTGGTGGGATTGCTATATCAAAGGGTAGTTCTTTTTTTAACTCCTTGAGAAATCTTCATACTGTTTTCTGCAAAGTTGTACTAATTTACATTTCCACTAACAATGTATAAGTATTTCTTTTCTCTGCATCCTTCCCAATATCTGTTGGTTTTTAACTTTTTAACAATATTCATTCTGGCTGGTGTAAGATGGTATCTCATTATGGTTTTAATTTGCATTTTTCTGATGATTAGTGATATTGAGCATTTTTTCATATTTTTCTTGCCATTTGTATGTCTTCCTTTGAAAAATGTCTGTTCATGTCCATTGCTTGCTTTTTAATAGGATTATTTTTGTTGTTGTTGTTGTTGTTTCCTGTTGATTTGTTTCAGTTCCTTGTAGATTCTGAATATTAACCCTTTGCCAGATGCAATGTTTGCAAATATTTTCTCCTATTCTGTAGGTTGTGTGTTTACTCTGTTGATTATTTCTTTGATGTACAAAAGCTTTTTAGTTTGATTAAATCCCATTTGCCTATTGTTTTTGTTGCATTTCTTTTTGAGGACTTAGTCATAAATTCTTTGCCTAGGATAGTCCAGGATAGTTTTACCTAGGTTTTCTTCTAGAATTTTTGTAGTTTCAGGTCTTACACTTAAGTCTAACCAATTTTGCATTAACTTTTGTATATGCTGAGAGATATGGGTCCAATTCCATTCTTCTGCATATGACTATTCAATTTTCCCGGTACCACTTATTTAATAGAGTGTACTTTCCTAGTGTATTTTTTGTCAGCTTTGTCAAAGATTATTGGTTGTAGAGGTATGTGGTTTTACTTCTGGGTTCTCTGTTCTGTTCCATTGATCTGTGTGTCTGTTTTTATGCCCATATCATGCTGTTTTGGTTACTATAGCCATAGTATAATTTGAAGTCAAGTAACGTGATATCTCTAGATTTATTCTTTTTTGTTTAGTATTACTTTAGCTATTCAGACTCTTTTTTGGTTTCTTATGAATGTTAGCATTGCTTTCTCTAATTCTCTGAAGAATGATACTGGTAATTTGACAGGAATTTCATTTAATCTGTAGATTGCTTTGGGCAGTTTGGTCATTTTAATGATACTGGTTCTTCCAATTCATGAGCATAGGATGCTTTTCCATTTGTTTGTATTATCTCCTTTCATCAGTGTTTTGTAGTTTTTTGTAGAGATCTTTTAACTCCTTGGTGAAATCTATTCCTAGGTATTTTATTTTATTTTGGTAGCTATTGTAAATGGGATTGAGTTCTTGATTTGGTTCCCAACTTGATCATTATTGGTATAGAAATGCTACTAATTTTTGCACATTGATTATGTATTCTGAAACTTTACTGAAGTCATTTATCAGATCTAGGAGTCTCTTCAAGGAGTCCTTAGGGTTTTCTAGGCATAAGATCATATCATCAACAAACAGATATAATTCAACTTATTTTTTTCTGATTGGATGACTTTTCTTTCTTTCTCTTGACTGCTTGCCCCAGCTAGGACTTTCAGTACTATGTTTGAATAGTAGTGGTGAAAGGGGGCATCCTTGTATTGTCCCAGTTCTAAGGGGGAATGCTTTTAACCTTTCCACATTCACTATGATGTTAGCTATGGGTTGTCATATGTAACTTTTATTATTTTGAGGTAAGTTCCTTCTAAGTCTAGTTTTTTGAGGGTTTTTATCATGAAGTGATGCTAGATTTTACTGAATGCTTTTTCTGCATCTATTGAGATGATCACAGGGTTTTTAAAAATTCTATGTATGTAGTGAGTCACATATGAAAGAACTAAAAGATAATATCTAAAGAATTAAAGTCTAAAAGTAGCATGTAAAATTAAACAAAGGTAACCTATAAAACAAAAATATACATTTTCCTAAACATTGTTTAAAAACAAAAAGATACCATGAAAAATGTAGAGAAATAAATATTTCTCTTTCATGTATAAGTGTGTGTGTGTGTATATATATATGTATACATGTGTATGTACATGCATGTGTGTATAACAAGACAAAATATGAAATACTTCTGGACGTCTTTATTATGGCAAGATAATGAATACCCTTTATGTTTAAGCCATTTGTATAGAGTTTTTTGAAACTAGCATAGACATCCCAAATGATTCACCTGCCAGCGAAAGGATACCTAATCAGAAGCCCCCTGTAAAGAGTCCAATCCTTCCTTCCAGAGCTAAAAACAAGCATATCTGTTATTATGATAGATGCAAAGCAGTTAAATTCTATCTCTATTATTGGAAAAAGAACTTCAAATTGGTTTATAATGGAATATCCAACCCTATGCTGTAGATAAGAAACATCCCTTAAATAAAGCAGTTCAGAAAGGTTGAAAAATAAAAATATAGGCAAAGATGTATCAGATAAATGCAAATATAGGCACACTTTTTAAGTAACAGATGAGCATCATGTCAAGGAAATCAAGAGAAGAGAATGTTCTGAGGAAGAAATTTGCAGTGATGTTGGATGTTGCCAGGAAACCAACTAAAATAAGGACAAAGAAGAATTACTTGGATTTAGCCAACAGTAAGATTGAGTAACCTTGAAAACAATGGTTTTATTAGAGTGGTGAGACAAAAGCTTGAATGTGATGATTTCAAATTCTTTTGGGGGGAGCAATTAGGATCAGGCTTGCTTCAGAAAGTTCAGAGTAGTGGGCAGGTCCATTTAATAAAATGGTATGTATAGGGCTAGCTCAGATGGCTTTTTGAGACCTAATTCTACTTGTGACATCCTCTATAGACAAACATGTAAGTATGAGGACTCAGGAGTGAAAAAAGTTCTTTTCCAAGAGTTGTTGCTAACCCCATGGCAGGGACTGGGCACGGTGACTCGCACCTGTAATCCCAGCACTTTGGGAGGCCAAGGATGGAGGATAACTTGAGCCCAGGAGTTTGAGACCAACCTGGACAACATGGTAAAACCCTGTCTCTATAAAAATACCAAAAAAAAAAAAATTAGCTGGGCATGGTGGTGCACTCCTGCAGTCCTAGCTCCTCAGGAGTCTGAGGTGAGACGATTACTTCAGCCTGGGAAGTTGAGGCTTCAGTAAGCCATGATCGCACCACTGCACTCCAGCCAGGGCAGCAGGGCAAGACCCTGTCTCTAATAATAATAAGACAAAACAAAACAAAACAAAAAACCAAAAACATCATGGCTGGCACCAGCCACATATACCTTAAGAAAGGCCAGTCTCACCAAGACAGTGCTCTGTCTTGAGTCCAAAAGGGAGAAAGGGAGCATCTAGTGTCACTTTCCATTTGTCTCAGCATCTAATAAGTAACTTATTTCCCTAACATCTAATGTTTGAGTGCTCAATTTGATCAGCCTGCATCAGAGTTTTAGGGAGAAATGGAAAAAGCCACTTCCCCATCAAGAGTTCATCATCCAAATCATGGCACCCATAGTAGCACCCCAATTAAAATTAGGTGTTGTGTTTTTTTTCCTGGAGAGTAGGTCTCACTCTGTTGCCGAGGCTGGAGTGCAGTGGTGCAATCTCAGCTCACTGCAACTTCCACCTCCCAGGCTCAAACGATCCTCCTGTCTCAGCCTCCTGAGTAGCTGAAACTACAGATGGGCACTACCACACCTGGCTAATTTTTTTTTTTTTTTTTTTTTTTTTTTTGTAGAAACAGGGTTTTGCCATATTGCCCAGGCTGGTCTCGAACTCCTGACCTCAAGTGATCTGGCCACCTCAGCCTTCCAAAGGACTGGCATAAAGGCATGAGCCACTGTGCCCGGCCCCAGTTAAAATTGTTTTATACATCAATGTTAGATTTCTGAACAGCCATCCTGAGTAGGGCTGGGGAAGGTGGGTTGATGTGAGTCATTAACTGAGGCTTAATTTAGGAGGCAGATTTGAAATGGACCACGAAAGACTGAAAAGGAATTTTGTCAAAGTGGGAGACAAGGCTGCCATAACTGCAGTGAGAACTAATGAAGGAAGCAGTGAAGCTGTGAGGAGGAAAACCTGAAATTCCATCTGAATAGAACAGAGACAGGTAGGGAGCAGAGGGTTTAGGGAGATGTGAAATCAGAATCTAGAATATGGAATTAGATACAAGATATATGGGAAGTTGTCGGGAGGGATAAAGTCAACAAGCATTGTGTTGAGCTTACACCATGTGTTTACAGTAGCTAGCAGTTTTGGGGAAGTGCATGTAAACACACAACTAATAATTATGAGTTATGTAAAAACCTGAGAGTATACAGAAAGCGGAGACTCACAGAGCTGGAATTAATCACCGACTGTTTCTTAGAGGTGAGCCATTTCTGAAAAGAAGAGCTTTCCACATCAACAAGGAAGGAAAGAGACTTTCATGCAGAGAGAACTTGAGAGAAAGCACAGCTATAAAATGAATAGTAACAGCAGTGATAACCAACACATTTCCTAGTTGCCGTGTGCCAGGTGCCTTACATCTCATTTCCTCGCAACAGCCTTATGCAATGAGTTATATTATTCCCATTAAACAGATAGGAAACTGAGGTTACAAAATAGGTTAATGAATTTGACACTGTTCTCAATCCTTGTAGGGTAGAACCTGGATTCATCCCCAACATCTCTATGTTTAACCACACATACCACTTGCCAGATCCCCACAGAGAAGGAAGATTTTCCCAGAGGCCAGACTCCAGTTTTCAGGAAAACAGCTCCAGTCACAAGCCACTGTCCAGTAGTGAAACATGTTTTTTCTTATGGCCACCCTCTTCTTTGTGCTTGAAACTCTTACCCCACAGGGAAGTGTTTAGCAGAAAAGTACCAGTCAGTTTTATCTCAACTCTAATAAGACATTTTTGTTTTTTGCCTTCAATCTAGAATGTTACATGATAGACATAGGATTGCTAAGTTAATGTTTGGACCACAGCATAGGATAATCTGTACTTTTAAAGTAAAAATAGTAACAATAATAATAATAAATTAATAAGCAAAAGGATTGACAGCTAGAAAAACCTCTAGGTGCTTATTTTTACTGTGGTTGATTTCTGATTGTCAAAGTAAAATGTCTCTTATTTTATAAGCATTTGACCTATTTGAAAGAGACGAAGATTATCTAAGGATTTTTCCTTTGTTAAATTTGCAACCCTGCTTTGACATCCACTCAAATATGTAATAACTTTTTATCATAAAACCTGCAGCAGAAATGAATGCTAATATTTTCATGCAATCCTTCTGGGATTGCAGTGTCTGAATGGATATATCTTTTCTTTGATGTTTTTGGAGCTAGTTTCATGTAATCAGTACCTGTCAGTGGAGCACTGAATATTGGCAGAATAAAAAATTATTCCACTTTCTCATTGCTATTAAATACTTCACTCCCAGTTTTAAGTCATCCATAATTTGATTCAGCAGTGAAGATCCCAATACAGAGGGTATTTTATGTCGATGGTAGATCTGGTCCTTGGAAAGGTTATATCTCGAAAATTATGTTTCTCTGTCTCTGTCACTCTCCTCTCTTTCACTCACTCTCGTGCACTTGCATGCATGTGCGTGAACACACACACACACACACACACACACACACACACATGCTTTCACAATGAAGTTTTTCAAGTCCATCCCATTGACTATGTGGGCAGCTCTCCCCTGCCTCTCAGAAGGCCAGTGGATGAACCATAGTTCTATAGAACTATCTTGACCTCCGAAAGCTTCCCCCAGGCTCTCAGAACTGGATCCGACCAGGACATTAGCAGAAACAACTTCAGTCTCAGCTTGCCCTGACTTGGCAACCAGATGGTCCCAAGTAAAATTATTTTTTCTTAGAGTGAGCTTAGTCCAGATTTAGTGGAGCACATTGCCTTCTTTTAAAACATCTCACTCATCCCCATAGGTGAGACTGTGATGCTGGGAAAATTTATATGTGTACCTGAGAATTAGTGTTTAACAAGGGCCCATAGCGGGTCAAGTAAAGTGTGCTAGTGTGCTTTTAGAATGTTTACTTTCTCATTAATTTATAGAAAAACTACAAAACAGAATAATCATCTTGTAAGTTGAAATGATCAAATTAAACAAAGATCTTTAACAAGAATGTGTCACCAAGTTCATATGAGATTACTTTAATGCTAGCAAATTTCAACAACAAACAACTCACTTCACAAAATAAAGGCTTGTAGATCAGTTGAGCAAAGTGCGAAGTCATTGAAAAATTTTTTTTCTTCTTAATTTAACTGTCTCTGCAAAGGAGCATACATTTTTCAAACATTTTCTTCTTTAAACCTATTAAAAGATCCCTCCTCATGGAATTCTTAAAAGGGATATAATAAGGTATTTTTCTTGTAAATTTGTTTGAGTTCTTTGTAGGTTCTGGATATTAGCCCTTTGTCAGATGAGTAGATTGCAACAATTTTCTCCCATTCTGTAGGTTGCCTGTTCACTCTGATGGTAGTTTCTTTTGCTGTGCAGAAGCTCTTTAGTTTAATGAGATCCCATTTGTCAATTTTGGCTTTTGCTGCCATTGCTTTTGGTGTTTTAGACATGAAGTCTTTGCCCATGCCTATGTCCTGAATTTCAACCCCATCAAAAAGTGGGCAAAGGATATGAACAGACATTTCTCAAAAGAAGACATTCATACAGCCAACAGACACATGAAAAAATGCTCATCATCACTGGCCATCAGAGAAATGCAAATCAAAACCACAATGAGATACCATCTCACACCAGTTAGAATGGCGATCATTAAAAAGTCAGGAAACAACAGGTGCTGGAGAGGATGTGGAGAAATAGGAACACTTTTACACTGTGGGTGGGATTGTAAACTAGTTCAACCATTATGGAAAACAGTATGGCGATTCCTCAAGGATCTAGAACTAGATGTACCATATGACCCAGCCATTCCATTACTGGGTATATACCCAAAGGATTATAAATCATGCTGCTATAAAGACACATGCACACGTATGTTTATTACGGCACTATTCACAATAGCAAAGACTTGGAATCAACCCAAATGTCCATCAGTGACAGACTGGATTAAGAAAATGTGGCACATATACACCATGGGATACTATGCAGCCATAAAAAAGGATGAGTTTGTGTCCTTTGTAGGGACATGGATGCAGCTGGAAACCATCATTCTTAGCAAACTATCACAAGAACAGAAAACCAAACACCGCATGTTCTCACTCATAGGTGGGAACTGAACAATGAGATCACTTGGACTCGGGAAGGGGACCATCACACACCGGGGCCTATCATGGGGAGGGGGGAGGGGGAGGGATTGCATTGGGAGTTATACCTGATGTAAATGACGAGTTGATGGGTGCTGACGAGTTGATGGGTGCAGCACGCCAACATGGCACAAGTATACACATGTAACAAACCTGCACGTTATGCACATGTACCCTAGAACTCAAAGTATAATAATAATTTTTTAAAAAATTTCTTTATTGTTTTCCAATCATTTGTTAACTTTAAGTCCTCAAATAAATATTAAGTGTAAGATGTTAAAAAAAAAAAGGGATATAAGGTAAATCAGAATTAGATTAAAGGATATTAAATTAGCAACAATGTAAATAATCACTGTATGAATTGTTGTCAAGGATATTCTCTGTAGTCAGCTTTCCCAGGCAGCTTTGCCCAAGACAAGTAGGAGGCACAAATACAAATCACATATGTAATCTTAAATTTTTTAGTAGCCACATTTAAAAGTAAAAAGAAACAGGTGAAATTAATTTTAATAATACATTTAATTTACCCTATTCTAGTAAAACTTTTATTTCCAGGTGTAATCAATATAAAGTAATTATTAAGGATTTATTTTACATTTTTTACACTTACTCTTCAAAATCAAGTGTGTATTTTATACTTATTGCACACCTCAATTCAGACAAGCCACACTGCAAGAGCTCAATAGCCACATGTGCCTAGTGGCTACTGTGGTTGTAGGGAAGTTCAATGGAACATGCATACTGTGCTGCTATCTTAGGTGATAGGAAAAAAGAAAAATGAATAAAGCATGACTCCTGCCCTCAGTGAGGGCGAAGTACAGGGATCCTTTCAGGCTGGGACAGTTTCTTTCCTTGGGTGTACAGTGCTGCGTCTATGGACCTTTCTGCCAATTAGAGACTCTCTGTGTTCCCAAGTCACCGGACTCCCATAATGTCAGAAAATGGGCATAATGTGCTGATTTTATTAAAACAAGATTCTCTACAACTATCAACTGAAAAACTGTTTTAATAAATACACCAACCTATAATGTCTGTGAAGTAAATGATATTCCCCATCCAACCCACCTCCCTCCATCCCACCTCCCACCACTTGGATGTGGCACCTTTGAGCAGTGCACAACCTGCATCGCCATACCAGAAGACCTGCTTATTCCCATTGCCTAGTACTGGCCATGGCACCTTTTCATTTCCCCAGTTCTTCCCCTGCCTGTACTCCAACCAACATCAGAACAGGGCTGTCTAATTAAAAGCCCACTAACGATCTCACACTGACTGCAGCACAAACTGTGAAGCGGGGTACATTTTTTTGGTGTCCTAGCCTTTTGTAGCCACCCCCAATGTGCTATCATCCTCTTTCAAAGAGGGCCAACGGATGAGCTGTTCTCCTAAAGAACTGTTTTGACCTCCCATAGCCTCTTCCAGACTCTATAAGATGGGCAAGTCTAGGAAATGTCCTCTTAACACAACCTGCTTTCAGAGGAGAGTCAGATGGCAGTCCTTAATTCTATGTCATGCATTGAATACAATACTTAATCATTCTCAGGGGTTTTCACATTATAAGCACCATTTGTACTATGGAGATGAAAGTCTACATTCTCAGTTAAATTAATGTCAGATAAGTAAGAGGTGGGGCATCTCCCTGGAGCTGCTGAAATGCTGCTAATCAAGTGGAAACTTACCTTGCCTCTGATTGTGGCCCTGCCAGAGAGGCCCATCAGCTGCACTTTCTTCCTTTGCGTTCCTCTATACTTTGCCACATGATGTTGGCATTGATTCTGTTTATATTGATTCTTAAAGTGTTTTTTCCCCTTGCCTGCTCAGTTCGTGGGTATAATTTTTGAGTTTACCTCATATTCGAAGTATTTATGTTGTTTGTACTAGTTTCCAGAAAAGCAGTGATATGGTCAAAGATTGAATCTTAACATCATAAATTACACTTATTATCTAGCAAACTTTATTATGGTTGAATTAGCTAGCAGTAGCCTTTTTTTTTTAAGTTCTAGGGTACATGTGCATAACATGCAAGTTTGTTACATATATATACATGTGCCATGTTGGTGTGCTGCACCCATTAACTCGTCATTTACATTAGGTATATCTCCTAATGCTATCCCTCCCCCATCCCCACAATAGGACCCGGTGTGTGATGATCCCCTTCCTTTGTCCAAGTGATCTCATTGTTCAATTCCCACCAATGAGTGAGAACATGCAGTATTTGGTTTTCTGTTCTTCCGATAGTTTGCTGAGAATGATGGTTTCCAGCTGCATCCATGTGCTTACAAAGGACATGAACTCATCCTCTTTTATGGCTGCATAGTATTCCTGGTGTATATGTGCCACATTTTCTTAATCCAGTCTGTCACTGATGGACATTTGGGTTGATTCCAAGTCTTTCCTATTGTGAATAGTGCCGCAATAAACATACGTGTGCATGTGTCTTTATAGCAGCATGACTTGTAATCCTTTGGGTATATCCCCAGTAATGGGATGGCTGGGTCAAATGGTATTTCTAGTTCTAGATCCTTGAGGAATCGCCACACTAATTTCCACGATGGCTGAACTAGTTTACAATCCCACCAACAGTGTAAAAGTGTTCCTATTTCTCCACATCCTCTCCAGCACCTGTTGTTTCCTGATTTTTTAATGATTGCCATTCTAACTGGTGGGAGATGGTATCTCGTTGTGGTTTTGATTTGCACTTCTCTGATGGCAAGTGGTGATGAGCATTTTTTCATGTGTCTGTTGGCTGTATGAATGTCTTCTTTTGAGAAATGTCTGTTCATATCCTTTGCCCACTTTTTGATGGAGTCGTTTGTTTTTTTCTTGTAAATTTGATTGAGTTTTTTATAGGTTCTGGATATTAGCCCTTTATCAGATGAGTAGGTTGCAAAAAGTTTCTCCCGTTCTGTAGGTTGCGTGTTCACTCTGATGGTAGTTTCTTTTGCTATGCAGAAGCTCTTTAGTTTAATTAGATCCCATTGGTCAATTTTGGCTTTTGTTGCCCTTGCTTTTGGTGTTTTAGACATGAAGCCTTTGCCATGCCTATGTCCTGACGGGTATTACCTAGGCTTTCTTCTAGGGTTTTTATGGTATTAGGTCTAACATTTAAGTCTCTAATCCATGTTGAATTAATTTTCATATAAGGAGTAAGGAAAGGATCCAGTTTCAGCTTTCTACTTGTGGCTAGGCAATTTTCCCAGCACCATTTATTAAATAGGGAATCCTTTCCCCATTTCTTGTTTCTCTCAGGTTTGTCAAAGATAAGATGACTGTAGATGTGTGGTATTATTTCTGAGGACTCTGTTCTGTTCCATTGGTCTATATCTCTGTTTTGGCACCAGTACCATGCTGTTTTGGTTACTGTAGCTTTGTATTATAGTTTGAAGTCAGGTAGTGTGATGCCTCCAGCTTTGTTCCTTTGGCTTAGGATTTTCTTGGCATTGCGGGGTCTTTTTTGGTTTCATATGAACTTTAAAGCAGTTTTTTCCAATTCTGTGAAGAAACTAATTGGTAGCTTAATGGGGATGGCATTGAATCTATAAATTACCTTGGGCAGTATGGCGATTTTCATGATACTGATTCTTCCTATCCATGAGCATGGTATTTTCTTCCATTTGTTTGTGTCCTCTTTTATTTCACTGAGCAGTGGTTTGTAGTTCTCCTTGAAGAGGTCCTTTATATCCCTTGTAAGTTGGATTCCTAGGTATTTTATTCTCTTTGAAGCTATTGTGCATGGACGTTTATTCAAGATTTGGCTCTCTGTTTGTCTGTTACCGGTGTATAAGAATGCTTGTGATTTTTGCACATTGATTTTGTATCCTGAGACTTTGCTGAAGTTGCTTATCAGCTTAAGGAGATTTTGGGCTGAGACAATGGGGTTTTCTAAATATACAATCATGTCATCTGCAAACAGGGACAATTTGACTTCTTCTTTTCCTAACTGAATACCCTTTATTTCTTTCTCTTGCCTGATTGCCCTAGCCAGAACTTCCAACACTGTGTTGAATAGGAGTGGTGAGAGAGGGCATCCCTGTCTTGTGCCAGTTTTCAAAGGGAATTTTTCCAGTTTTTGCCCATTCAGTATGATATTGGCTGTGGGTTTGTCATAAATAGCTCTTATTATATTGAGATATGTTTCATCAATACTGAATTTATTTAGAGTTTTTAACGTGAAGGGCTGTTGAATTTTGTCAAAGGCCTTTTCTGCATCTATTGAGATAATCATGTAGTTTTTGTCTTTGGTTCTGTTTATGTGCTGGATTACGTTTATTGATTTGCGAATGTTGAACCAGCCTTGCATCCCAGGGATGAAGCCCACTTGATCATGGTGGATAAGCTTTTTGATGTGCTGCTGGATTCAGTTTGCCAATATTTTATTGAGGATTTTTGCATCGATGTTCATCAGGGATATTGGTCTAAAATTCTCTTTTTTTGTTGTATCTCTATCAGGCTTTGGTATAAGGATGCTGTTGGCATCGTAAAATGAGTTAGGGAGGATTCCCTCTTTTTCTATTGATTGGAATGGTTTCAGAAGGAATGGTACCAACTCCTCCTTGTACTTCTGGTAGAATTCGACTGTGAATACATCTGGTCCTGCACTTTTTTTGGTTGGTAGGCTGTTAGCCATTGCCTCAATTTCAGAGCCTGCTATTGGTCTATTCAGGGATTCAACTTCTTCCTGGTTTAGTCTTGGGAGAGTGTAAGTGTCCAGGAAATTATCCATTTCTTCTAGGTTTTCTAGTTTATTTGCGTAGAGGTGTTTATAGTATTCTCTGATGGTAGTTTGTATTTCTGTGGGGTCGGTGGTGATATACCCTTTATCATTTTTTATTGCATCTATTTGATCCTTCTCTCTTTTCTTCTTTATTAGTCTTGCTAGCAGCTTATCAATTTTGTTGATCTTTTCAAAAAACCAACTCCTGGATTCATTGATTTTTTGGAGGGTTTTCTGTGTCTCTATCTTCTTCAGGTCTGCTCTGATCTTAGTTATTTCTTGCCTTTTGCTAGCTTTTGAATGTGTTTGCTCTTGCTTCTCTAGTTCTTTTAATTGTGATGTTAGGGTGTCAATTTTAGATCTTTCCTGCTTTCTCTTGTGGGCATTTAGTGCTATAAATTTCCCTCTACACACTGCTTTAAATGTGTCCCAGAGATTCTGGTATGTTGTATCTTTGTTCTCATTGGTTTCAAAGAACATCTTTACTTCTGCCTTCATTTCGTTATGTACCCAGTAGTCATTCAGGAGCAGGTTGTTCAGTTTCCATGTCGTTGAGCGGTTTTGATTGAGTTTCTTAGTCCTGAGTTCTAGTTTGATTGCACTGTGATCTGAGAGACAGTTTGTTATAATTTCTGTTCTTGTACATTTGCTGAGGAGTACTTTACTTCCAACTATGTGGTCAACTTTGGAATAAGTGCAATGTGGTGCTGAGAAGATTGTATATTCTGTTGATTAGGGGTAGAAAGTTCTGTAGATGTCTATTAGGTCCGGTGGTGCAGAGCTGAGTTCAATTCCTGGATATCCTTGTTAACTTTCTGTCTCGCTGATCTGTCTAATGTTGACAGTGGAGTGTTAAAGTCTCCCATTATTATTGTATAGGAGTCTAAGTCTCTTTGTAAGTCTCTAAGGACTTGCTTTATGAATCTGGGTGCTCCTGTATTGGGTGCATATATATTTAGGACAGTTAGCTCTTCCTGTTGAATTGATCCCTTTACCATTATGTAATGGCCTTCTTTGTCTCTTTTGATCTTTGATGGTTTAAAGTCTGTTTTATCAGAGACTAGTATTGCAACCCCTGCTTTTTTTTGTTCTCCATTTGCGTGGTAGACCTTCCTCCATCCCTTTATTATGAGCTTATGTGTGTCTCTTCATGTGAGATGGGTCTCCTGAATACAGCAGACTGATTGGTCTTGACTCTTTATCCAGTTTGCCAGTCTGTGTCTTTTAATTGTAGCATTTAGTCCATTTACATTTAAGGTTAATATTGTTATGTGTGAACTTGATCCTGTCATTATGACATTAGCTGGTTATTTTGCTCACTAGTTGATGCAGTTTCTACCTTGCATCGATGGTCTTTACATTTTGGCATGTTTTTGCAATGGCTGGTACCTGTTCCTTTCCATGTTTAGTGCTTCCTTCAGGATCTCTTATAGGCAGGCCTGGTCATGACAAAATCTCTAAGCATTTGCTTATCTGTGAAGAATTTTATTTCTCCTTCACTTATGAAACTTATTTTGACTGGATATGAAATTCTGGGTTTAAAATTCTTTAAGAATGTTGAATCTTGGCCCCCACTCTGTTCTGGCTTGGAGAGTTTCTGCCGAGAGATCTGCTGTTGGTCTGATGGGCTTCCCTTTGTGTGTAACTCGACCTTTCTCTCTGACTGCCCTTAACATTTTTTCCTTCATTTCAACTTTGGTGAATCTAACAATTACGTGTCTTGGAGTTGCTCTTCTCGAGGAGTATCTTTGTGGCACTCTCTGTATTTCCTGAATTTGAATGTTGGCCTGCCCTACTAGGTTGGGGAAGTTCTCCTGGATGATATCCTGCAGAGTGTTTTCCAACTTGGTTCCATTTTCCCCATCACTTTCAGGCACCCCAATCAGATGTAGATTTGGTCTTTTCACATAATCCCATACTTCTTGCAGGCTTTGTTCATTTCTTTTTCTTCTTTTTTCTTTTGGTTTCTCTTCTCACTTCATTTCATTCATTTGATCCTCAATCACTGATAGTCTTTCTTCCAGTTGATCAAGTCGGTTACTGAAGCTTGTGCATTTGTCACGTATTTCTCGTGTCATGATTTTCATCTCTGTCATTTCGTTTATGACCTTCTCTGCATTAATTACTCCAGCTATCAATTCTTCCACTCTTTTTTCAAGAATTTTAGTTTCTTTGCGCTGGGTATATAATTCCTCCTTTAGCTCTGAGAAGTTTGATGGACTGAAGCCTTCTTCTCTCGTCTCGTCAAAGTCATTCTCCGTCCAGCTTTGCTCTGTTGCTGGCGATGGGCTGCGCTCCTTTGCAGGGGGAGATGTGCTCTTATTTTTTGAATTTCCAGCTTTTCTGCCCTGCTTTTTCCCCATCTTTGTGGTTTTATCTGCCTCTGGTCTTTGATGATGGTGACGTACTGATGGGGTTTTGGTGTGGGTGTCCTTCCTGTTTGATAGTTTTTCTTCTGACAGTCAGGACCCTCAGCTGTAGGTCTATTGGAGATTGCTTGAGGTCCACTCCAGACCCTGTTTGCCTGGGTATCAGCAGCAGAGGCTGCAGAAGGTAGAATATTGCTGAACAGCGAGTGTACCTGTCTGATTCTTACTTTGGAAGCTTCCTCTCAGGGGTGTACTCCACCCTGTGAGGTGTGGGGTGTCAGACTGCCCCTAGTAGGGGATGTCTCCCAGTTAGGCTACTCAGGGGTCAGGGACCCACTTGAGCAGGCAGTCTGTCCCTTCTCAGATCTCAACCTCCGTGTTGGGAGATCCACTCTCTTCAAAGCTGTCAGACAGAGTCATTTGCATCTGCAGAAGTTTCTGCTGCTTTTTTGTTGTTGATGTTGTTGTTTAGCTGTGCCCTGTCCCCAGAGGTGGAGTCTACAGAGACAGGCAGGTTTCTTTGAGCTGCTGTGAGCTCCACCCAGTCGAGCTTCCCAGTGGCTTTGTTTACCTACTTAAGCCTCAGCAATGGCGGGCGCCCCTCCCCCAGCCTTGCTGCTGCCTTGCAGTTAGATCGCAGACTGCTGTGCTAGCAATGAGGGAGGCTCCGTGGGTGTGGGACCCTCCCGGCCCAGTGTGGGATATAATCTCCTGATGTGCCCGTTTGCTTAAAGCGCAGTATTGGGGTGGGAGTTACCTGATTTTCCAGGTGTTGTGCGTCTCAGTTCCCCTGGCTAGGAAAAGGGATTCCCTTCACCCTTGTGCTTCCCAGGTGAGGCGATGCCTCGCCCTGCTTCAGCTCTGGCTGGTCGGGCTGCAGCAGCTGACCAGCACTGATTGTCCGGCACTCCCTAGTGAGATGAACCCAGTACCTCAGTTGAAAATGCAGAAATCACCGGTCTTCTGTGTCGCTCGCACTGGGAGTTGGAGACTGGAGCTGTTCCTATTCGGCCATCTTGCTCTGCCCCTCTCATTTTTAGATAATGAAATATTAGTGTTAAGAGGGATTTAGTATACACAAAAATCTAGTGTTTTGTAATTATAAAATGTAAGATAAATAGAGAAAGTTAACTTTTATGACACTTGCTTTTTAAGCACTTCTATAAGTTTAAAAAAGAAAATATAGATTATAAATGCAAATGAATAGTTTTGGGAGCCATATGCATTTTTGAAAATGATGACTTAAGTTTAAGCTGTAGGCAAACTTTTTCCAATGAATTATTGATAGCAATTTTTATGATCTCACAAATCATTTATGAATTTCAATATCTCTTCTCCAAATATAATCTACAGGAAGATAGCTCCCCACATGTGTTTCTAAGACTAATGGCTTCACGTCATAAGATTTGGGATTATAGTCTATTTGGCTACATATTAATTTCTTTTAATGCTTAACCAAAAAGAATTGCAGTCAGAAGACTTACTTGTTATTGACAACTCCCAGATTAATGAAATCTCAGCCCAAAGCTTTGTAGCCTCACCCTTCCACCTCTCTATACAACTTGCTTTATTTATTTTCCAGCTCTCGAGTCCTTTGAGGAAGATGGGAGCTTCAAAGAGTAGAAAAGAAAGAAATATGCTAAATGATACTGTGTGTGGAAAGGACTATGAAAGTAAACTGTAACCTTTTTATCCTTAAATACCTGAAAAAGTAGAGCTCATTTACCTTAGCTGTCACTGTTTTTCTTCAGTGTCAATTAAAACTTCATGTTTATCATCTCCTGTAAATGCTGAAGTTTGAAGTAAAGGCAAATTACTGTACCAATGGAAATTCATCATAAGTAGAATTTTGTGAATCCTTGTCATATTTGTAAGAAATTCATTGCTTTATTAACTTAATATAATTTCAAACTGGGAAACTCACCAAATCAAATAATAAATCCATGTCAAGAAAAATAACCTACTTGTCTTTCATCTTGTTTTGTGAACTGTGGCAGGTAGCAGGCTGCCTTCCCTCCAGGTGTATGGCTGCTAAACTTGAAGAGTGAATGCCCATCAATATTTGGTACTTCACAGGTTCAGCAAGTACCATATTCTTATCTTTGTGTTTTTAATAGACTGTTTCATTAGTTAAATATACAGAAACAAAATATTAATTCACTGATGGTTATTAAATATTAGCTGTTGAAAAAGTTTAAGAATTAGTATTTAAATTATGTTCATAATTTTAATTATTGTTAATATTTAATCAAAAGGTTATTTTAAAGAATCTTTTGTATAAAGAATCTCTCAATTCTTCAGTATGATTTCATTATATCTAGGGGCCATTTTCATCCAGGAAAACTCTCCCTAATTTTATAATGAAAGCCAATGCTAAATAAGATTAACTGCATAAAAACTCTTTTGCAAAAACCCCCTTGCACTGTCTCTTCATCTGTGCTCATGTGGTACCTTTGGGTTGAACCTAACCACCCTGAATATTAAAGAAAAAAGTACTTTTTTTCTTGATACTTTTCAAAGTATGAACCTTTTTCTCATTCCTTAAATTGCAAGTTTTGACACTTACTTGAAATATGACCCCAGAAAACAGGTCTTAAACAGTTGATTCTTTTGGTAGCAAGATTGTTTTTCTTAAAGGAAAAAAAAGAGAGAAATACATGCTTGTGAGGTTGGTGTTGAAAGAAGACTGACAGTGTCAGTTTAATATATTCTGATTCACATCGTTCATCTATATACCTGACATCCTCATACATACACAATTTATTCATGATGACTAGGACAAGCAAAAGGGGAAATGCATTTAAAGAACATTAGGCTTTTTAAAGCAAAAAGTCAGTGTTAAGAAGTCTGAAAAGTGATAATAAAAAATACATGGCAAAGAGGAACATGATGCAGAGATTAAATCAAAAGAATTAACAGATGATGAGCTTATTTACATTGTAGTGATAATTTCATAGTTTTGGTTATTTTTAAAACACAAACCCTAAAATAATTCAACTTATTTCAGTAAACAGTCATGATGATGAGATTAAGTGAACTGGTGAGCCAGCTTTTGGCCACTTGTTTCGTTACTATTTTCAAGTTAAATATCAAGGGAAAAAATCATATGGGGAAAAATACCTACTGCGAATAACTAGGAAAACCACCGAAGACATGTCAGTAGCCACAATGTACACAATTACATTTACCTGTCAACACTCCCCCCTCCATACACACCTATGGATACATTTGCTCTCTAAGTTATGTCCCAACTAACTGGAGGATCTCATTTTTCATCTGATCCACCCGTCTCCTTACATTCTATTCAGACTTTATTTGTGAAATCTCTATTTCAGTGATCTGCAGGCATACTCTATTTTATGTCATTCATTCACTTAACACACATTATAGTGCCTATAGCAAAGAATTTGGTTTAGTAATCTCTCTTAGTCTCAGGTTCCCCATTGGTAAAAAAATAGTACCTATCTCATAGTGAGGTTGTGATCATTAATGTGATAATCCAAAAAAGGTATTGAGAATAATGTGTTCTAGTAAGTGTTCATGTAATATCAGTTATTACAATAATCATCATGATCATCATTATGCACTAGATTTTGTTTACTAGGGGTATGGAACCCTGGGATGGAGAGGAGGTGGTAAGAACTGTAGGAGTGAGTTGTGAACCAAGATAGGGCTGAGGTTAAGGCTCCAGGTTTTAGTCCTTAATCTACAGGGAATGGGTTTAGAAACATAGCACCAGCTTTTAGTTCAAAACACTTCAAACAGTGAAGAGAACCAGAGGAAAGTGGATCATTCCCATGATCCCATTTCTATATATTGATATTGTTTAGACAGCAGCTAGAGTGACTGGATTTAGATATGGGGAAATTAGGCTTGGTCACCTCTCATAGCTAGAAAGCAAGCTAGGGGTTATTCCACCTCTCACTTCTCAGTTGCCCACATATCTCTAAGTGACAAGGAGAAGCTAGACAGAAAAGACTAATGGAGTTTATCTTAATGAGGAATACACCATGAGTTGGTGATCATGATGTAATATTACAGTCTTATTGGCTGGGAGTCTATTTTAAACATAGTACTTCATTTCTGCCTCTTACCCACCTCCTTAGGATAAGTAGTGGCTAAACACTTAAATCAATATAGCTGAAACAACTGAACTTTATAATAATTCTTGACTGACAGAAAGACATTTCACTTTTCAATTGCAAACATTCGTAGCATCCTTCATTTGAATTATTTTACTAAGTGACCAGAGAGAAATTTCTGTTCACTGGAATGATGCAGGAATTAAAATCACAGTTTGGGGCCGGGCGTGGTGGCTCAAGCCTGTAATCCCAGCACTTTGGGAGGCCGAGACAGTCGGATCACGAGGTCAGGAGATCGAGACCATCCTGGCAAACACAGTGAAACCCCGTCTCTACTAAAAAAAAAATACAAGAAACTAGCCGGGCGAGGTGGCGGGCCCCTGTAGTCCCAGGTACTCGGGAGGTTGAGGCAGGAGAATGGCATGAACCCGGGAGTCGGAGCTTGCAGTGAGCTGAGATACGGCCACTGCACTCCAGCCTTGGTGACAGAGCAAGAGTCCATCTCAAAAGAGTGCATCTCCCCCTCCAAAGGAATGCAGCTCATCGCCAGAAACGGAACAAAGCTGGATGAATGACTTTGACGAGTTGAGAGAGGAAGGCTTCAGTCAATCAAACTTCTCAGAGCTAAAGGAGGAACTACGTAACCAGCGCAAAGAAACTAAAAACCTTGAAAAAAGAATGGATGAATGGATAACTAGAATAATCAATGCAGAGAAGACCTTAAAAGAACTGAAAGAGATGAAAACCATAACACGAGAACTACGTGACAAATGCACAAGCTTCAGTAACCGACTCGATCATCTGGAAGAAAGAGTATCATCAATTGAAGATCAAATGAAAGAAATGAAGTGAGAAGAGAAGTATAGAGAAAAAAGAGTAAAAAGAAATGAACAAAGCCTCCAAGAAATATGGGATTATGTGAAAAGACCAAATCTACATCTGATTGGGGTGCCTGAAAGTGAGGGGGAAAATGGAACCAAGTTGGAAAACACTCTGCAGGATATCATCCAGGAGAACTTCCCCAACCTAGTAGGGCAGGCCAACATTCAAATCCAGGAAATACAGAGAACGCCACAAAGATACTCCTCGAGAAGAGCAACTCCAAGACACATAATTGTTAGATTCACCAAAGTTGAAATGAAGGAAAAAATCTTAAGGGCAGCCAGAGAGAAAGGTCGGGTTACCCACAAAGGGAAGCCCATCAGATAAACAGCAGATCTCTTGGCAGAAACTCTACAAGCCAGAAGAGAGTGGGGGTCAATATTCAACATTCTTAAAGAAAAGAATTTTAAACCCAGAATTTCATATCCAGCCAAACTAAGTTTCATAAGTGAAGGAGAAATAAAATCCTTCACAGATAAGCAAATGCTTAGAGATTTTGTCACCACCAGGCCTGCCTTACAAGAGACCCTGAAGGAAGCACTAAACATGGAAAGGAACAACCGGTACCAGCCATTGCAAAAACATGCCAAAATGTAAAGACCATCGAGGCTAGGAAGAAACTGAATCAACTAATGAGCAAAATAACCAGTTAATATCATAATGGCAGGATCAAGTTCACACATAACAATATTATCCTTAAATGTAAATGGACTAAATGCTCCAATTAAAAGACACAGACTGGCAAACTGGATAAAGAGTCAAGACCCATCAGTCTGCTGTATTCAGGAGACCCATCTCACATGCAGAGACATACATAGGCTCAAAATAAAGGGATGGAGGAAGGTCTACCAAGCAAATGGAGAACAAAAAAAAAGCAGGGGTTGCAATACTAGTCTCTGATAAAACAGACTTTAAACCATCAGAGATCAAAAGAGACAAAGAAGGCCATTACCTAATGGTAAAGGGATCAATTCAACAGGAAGAGCTAACTGTCCTAAATATATATGCATCCAATACAGGAGCACCCAGATTCATAAAGCAAGTCCTTAGAGACTTACAAAGAGACTTAGACTCCTATACAATAATAATGGGAGACTTCAACACTCCACTGTCAACATTAGACAGATCAACGAGACAGAAAGTTAACAAGGATATCCAGGAATTGAACTCAGCTCTGCAGCAAGCAGACCTAATAGACATCTATAGAACTCTCCACCCCAAATCAATAGAATATACATTCTTCTCAGCACCACATTGCACTTATTCCAAAGTTGACCACATAGTTGGAAGTAAAGTACTCCTCAGCAAATGTACAAGAACAGAAATTATAACAAACTGTCTCTCAGATCACAGTGCAATCAAACTAGAACTCAGGACTAAGAAACTCAATCAAAACCGCTCAACGACATGGAAACTGAACAACCTGCTCCTGAATGACTACTGGGTACATAACGAAATGAAGGCAGAAATAAAGATGTTCTTTGAAACCAATGAGAACAAAGATACAACATACCAGAATCTCTGGGACACATTTAAAGCAGTGTGTAGAGGGAAATTTATAGCACTAAATGCCCACAAGAGAAAGCAGGAAAGATCTAAAATTGACACCCTAACATCACAATTAAAAGAACTAGAGAAGCAAGAGTAAACACATTCAAAAGCTAGCAAAAGGCAAGAAATAACTAAGAACAGAGCAGAACTGAAGGGGATAGAGACACAGAAAACCCTCCAAAAAATCAATGAATCCAGGAGCTGGTTTTTTGAAAAGATCAACAAAATTGACAGACTGCTAGCAAGCCTAATAAAGAAGAAAAGAGAGAAGAATCAAATAGACGCAATAAAAAATGATAAAGGGGATATCACCACCGACCCCACAGAAATACAAACTACCATCAGAGAATACTATAAACACCTCTACGCAAATAAACTAGAAAATCTAGAAGAGATGGATAATTTCCTGGACACTTACACTCTCCCAAGACTAAACCAGGAAGAAGTTGAATCCCTGAATAGACCAATAGCAGGCTCTGAAATTGAGGCAATAATTAATAGCCTAACAACGAAAAGAAGTCCAGGACCAGATGGATTCACAGCTGAATTCTACCAGAGGTACAAGGAGGAGCTGGTACCATTCCTTCTGAAACTATTCCAATCAATAGAAAAAGAGGGAATCCTCCCTAACTCATTTTATGAGGCCAACATCATCCTGATACCAAAGCCTGGCAGAGACACAACAAAAAAAGAGAATTTTAGACCAATATCCCTGATGAACATCGATGCAAAAATCCTCAATAAAATACTGGCAAACCGGATTCAGCAGCACATCAAAAAGCTTATCCACCATGATCAAGTGGGCTTCATCCCTGGGAGGCAAGGCTGGTTCAACATTCACAAATCAATAAACGTAATCCAGCATATAAACAGAACCAAAGACAAGAATCACGTGATTATCTCAATAGATGCAGAAAAGGCTTTTGACAGAATTCTACAGCCCTTCATGCTAAAAACGCTCAATAAATTCAGTATTGATGGAACGTACCTCAAAATAATAAGAGCTATTTATGACAAACCCACAGCCAATATCATACTGAATGGGCAAAAACTGGAAAAATTCCCTTTGAAAAGTGGCACAAGACAGGGATGCCCTCTCTCACCACTCCTATTCAACATAGTGTTGGAAGTTCTGGCTAGGACAATCAGGCAATAGAAAGAAATCAAGGGTATTCAGTTAGGAAAAGAAGAAGTCAAATTGTCCCTGTTTGCAGATGACATGATTGTATATTTAGAAAACCCCATTATCTCAGCCCAAAATCTCCTTAAGCTGATAAGCAACTTCAGCAAAGTCTTAGGATACAAAATCAATGTGCAAAAATCACAAGCATTCGTATACACCAGTAACAGACAAACAGAGAGCCAAGTCATGAATGAACTTCCATTCACAATTGCTTCAAAGAGAATAAAATACCTACGAATCCAACTTACAAGGGATGTAAAGGACCTCTTCAAGGAGAACTACAAAGCACTGCTCAGTGAAATAAAAGAGGACACAAACAAATGGAAGAAAATACCATGCTCATGGATAGGAAGAATCACTATCATGAAAATGGCCATACTGCCCAAGGTTATTTGTAGATTCAATGCCATCCCCATCAAGCTACCAATGAGTTTCTTCACAGAATTGGAAAAAACTGCTTTAAAGTTCATATGGAACCAAAAAAGAGCCCGCATTGCCAAGACAATCCTAAGTTAAAGGAACAAAGCTGGAGGCATCACACTACCTGACTTCAAACTATACTACAAGGCTGCAGTAACCAAAACAGCATGGTACTGGTACCAAAACAGAGATATAGACCAATGGAACAGAACGGAGTCCTCAGAAATAATACCACACATCCACAGCCATCTGATCTTTGACAAACCTGAGAGAAACAAGAAATGGGGAAAGGATTCCCTATTTAATAAATGGTGCTGGGAAAATTGGCTAGCCATAAGTAGAAAGCTGAAACTGGATCCTTTCCTTACTCCTTATATGAAAATTAATTCAACATGGATTAGAGACTTAAATGTTAGACCTAATACCATAAAAACCCTAGAAGAAAACCTAGGTAGTACCATTCAAGACATAGGCATGGGCAAAGACTTCATGTCTAAAACACCAAAAGCAACTGCGGCAAAAGCCAGAATTGACAAATGGGATCTAATTAAACTAAAGAGCTTCTGCATAGCAAAAGAAACTACCATCAGAGTGAACAGGCAACCTACAGAAAGGGAGAAAATTGTTGCAATCTACTCATCTGACAAAGGGCTAATATCCAGAACCTACAAAGAACTCAAACAAATTTACAAGAAAAAAACAAACAACCCCATCAAAAAGTGGGCAAAGGATATGAACAGACATTTCTCAAAAGAAGACATTCATACAGCCAACAGACACATGAAAAAATGCTCATCATCACTGGCCATCAGAGAAATGCAAATCAAAACCACAATGAGATACCATCTCCCACCAGTTAGAATGGCAATCATTAAAAAGTCAGGAAACAACAGGTGCTGGAGAGGATGTGGAGAAATAGGAACACTTTTACACTCTTGGTGGTATTGTAAACTAGTTCAACCATTATGGAAAACAGTATGGCGATTCCTCAAGGATCTAGAACTAGATGTACCATATGACCCAGCCATCCCATTACTGGGTATATACCCAAAGGATTATAAATCATGCTGCTATAAAGACACATGCACACGTATGTTTATTGCGACACTATTCAGGATAGCAAAGACTTGGAATCAACCCAAATATCCATCAGTGACAGACTGGATTAAGAAAATGTGGCACATATACACCATGGAATACTATGCAGCCATAAAAAAGGATGAGTTTGTGTCCTTTGTAGGGACATGGATGCAGCTGGAAACCATCATTCTTAGCAAACTATCACAAGAACAGAAAACCAAACACCGCATGTTCTCACTCATAGGTGGGAACTGAACAATGAGATCACTTGGACTCGGGAAGGAGAACATCACACACCGGGGCCTATCATGGGGAGGGGGGAGGGGGGAGGGATTGCATTGGGAGTTATACTGATGTAAATGACGAGTTGAGGGGTGCTGACGAGTTGATGGGTGCAGCACACCAACATGGCACAAGTATACACATGTAACAAACCTGCACGTTAAGCACATGTACCCTATAACTTAAAGTATAATAATAATAATAAATAAATAAATTTTAAAAAAGACTAAAAATGAAATAAAATTAAAATAAATTAATCATTTTGGCTTTTTAAAAGAGCCACATCAGTTATTTTTAAAACAACATGAGGTAACTAACTGAATATGTTTCTCCATACAAATTTCTTCAATGAATTCAGCCAGTCAGTCATATTTATCGGTGTTCCCTGAAAATAGCTGTTTTGCTACATTTTTTGTAAACACTTTGACATTAAATTTTCGTATAACAGAACCACAATCAAAGTTAACATCATATTAGATGATTTTTAAAATTTGAAATAATCAATTTGGAAAGTAAAAGAGAACAGTGGCAGAAAATTAAGACTAAGCATTAATAAAGGAGAGAACAGAGAGTTAGATTATTGCCTTGGAACCGTATGGTCAGATGTTATACTGGTTTTTTAACAATACTTTTACTGTTATTATAACCTGCAGAACCATACAGAAAACACTGGCTATCAAGGACAAGAAAGCCGGAACGTTTTTGGCTCATCAGGGTCCCTCTGAACCACTTACCAATCACAAGTTGCTCTCTCTTCAGAGGTGGCCAACAATCTGACATTTCCAGTTATCACTTCTTTGCTTTTCTTTATATTTTTACCATCATTATATGTATCCCTATAATATAGATTCATTTTACCTTGTTTTTATTCTATAAAAATGGAATCATACATATGAATTTCTGCTTTTTGCCCTTCCTTATGATTTTAGATCCATCCATGTTGCTCTGTGTACCTAGAATCTGTTCCCATCGGTGCTATATAGTATTTCATTGTGTGAATATATCACAATCCATTCCATTGTAAATGAACATTTGGTTAATTTCAGTTATATAATTTGGCTGTATCCCACCCAAAATCTCATCTTGAGTTGTAATATCCATAATCCCCATGTGCCAAGGGCCAGAACAAGGGTGGAAGTAATTGAATCATGGGGGCAGTTTTCCCCATGCTGTTCTTATGATAGTGAGTGAGTCTCAGGAGGTCTGATGGTTTTATAAGCATGTGGCATTTCTCCTGCTTGTTCTCACTCCGTCCTGCTACCCTGTGAAGAAGGTGCCTGCTTCTCCTTTGCCTTCTGCTATGACTGTAAGTTTCCTGAGGCTTCCTCAGTAATGCAGAATTGTGAGTCAACTAAACCTCTTTCCTTTATAAATTACCCAGTTTGGGGCATTTCTTCATAGCATTGTGATAACAGACTAATACATTCAGTTTAAGGCATTTTAAATGAATATTTCTGTAAACATTTTGGAGCACATATCCTGGTACATATAAACTTGTGTATCTTTAGGTATATCCCACCTAAGGGGAAGATTCTGGGTCATGCAGCAATACGTAGCTACTCAACTTCAATAATGCCTCCTTGTTTTCCAGAGTTATATATCCATTTATACTGCCAGCAGTGGTGGGAGTTTCTGTGGCTCCAACACTTAGAACTGTTAGACATGAATATTTTTACCAATCTGATAGTTAAGCAAAGGTATCCACTTGTGCTTTTAATTTGCCTTTTCCTTATCTTCATGAAATTAAATACCTTTTAAATATGTTTATTCACCAGCCAGATGCCTATTTTATAAATGCCTATTGAAGTCACTTGCCATTTTTCTGTAGGATTCTCTATCTTTTTTTATAGATTCATATAGATAGTTTATATATTTTGATCAAGAGCCTTTTGTTGGTTATATGTCTTAGAAATATCTTCACTCTGAGACTTGACTTTTGGCATCTTTTTTTAAATTCCCATGTTATTTTTTATTTTTTGCAAACATAGTTTACCAATAGGACATTGAATGGAATATTCCACCTAGAACATGAACCACTAAACACTGCATCATTTCTCAAACATTCATTTTTGTCCTCTACATGCATTTCTTATTATGATTAAAAAGAAAACTATAACATGATAACCACCCCCAAACAAACTGATAAATGAACAGTACAGTATTAGGAACTATAAACACAGTATTTTACAGCAAAGACCTAAACTGTTTTCACCTTGCATGATTGAAACTTTATACTTATTCAACAATTCTCCATTTCCTCATCCTTCAGCCCCTGGCAACCACCTTTCTACTTTTGGCTTCAATAAGTTTGATTAATTTAGATACTTCATGCAAATGAAATCATATAGTGTCTTTCCTTCTGTGACTGACTGACTTCACTCATTATCATGCCCTCAAGGTTCATTCATATTGTGGCATATGACAGAATTCCCTTAATTTTATGGCTGAATAATATTCCATTGTATGTGTAAACTTTGTTTATACATTCATCTATCAGTGTTCATTAAGGTGGTTTCTATCTGTTGACTTGAGGAACCTCCACACTGTTTTCCATAGTGACGACGCTATTTTACATTCCTACCAACAGTACACAAGAGTTCCAATTTTTCCACATCCTCAATACTTATTTTCTGGGTTTTTTGTTTTGTCACTTTTTAAAATTGTCATTTGTATGTTTTTATTGTTTGTTAGTAATGGTCATCCTAACAGGGATGAGGTGATAGCTCATTGTGGTTTTTATTTGTATTTCCCTGATTAGTGACATTGAGCATCTTTTCCTGTATCTGTTGGCCATTTCTATGTCTTCTTTGGATAAATGTCTGTTCAGGTTATTTGCCCACTTTTTAAATCAAGTTATTTGCTTATTTGCTATCCATATTAAGTTATAGGAGTTCCTTCTATATTTTGGATATTAACCATTTATCAGAATTGTGGTTTGCAAATTTTTCTCCCAGTTTGTCAGATGTATTTAGACTCTGTTGTTTCCTTTGCTGTTCAGAAGCTTTTTAGTTCAATGTAGACTTATTATCTATTTTTGCTTTTGTTACCTGTGTTTTTGATATCATATCCAAGAAATTATTGTCAAAACCAATGGCATGAAGATTTCCCCTATGTTTTCTTCTAGGAGTTTTACCATTTCTGGTCATACATTTAAGTCTTTAAACGATTTTGAGTTAATTTTTGTGTGTAGTGAAAGATAAGGGTCCAATTTCATTCCTTTGCATGTAGATACCCAGATTTTTCAACATCATTTGTTGAAAAGTCTATCCTCTTCCCATTGTATACTTTGGTACCCTTGTTGAAGATCAGTTGACCATACACTAGCCCTTCCTTATCTATGGTTTCACTTTTCAAGATTTTAGTTACCTGTGGTCAACCACAGTTAGAAACTAATAAACAGAAATTTCCAAAATAAACAATATGTAAGTTTTAAATTGTGCACCATTACTGGAACACGGTGAAATCTCATACTATCTAACTTCATTTCTCCCAAGACATGATTAATCCCTTTGTCTACCATAACCTCACTGCATATGCTACCTGCCTGCTAGTCACTTAGTAGCTGTCTCAGTTATCAGACTGACTGTCACAGTATAGCAGTCCTTGTGTTCAAGCAATCCTTATTTTACTTAACAACAGACCCAAAGCACAAGACTAGTAATGCTGGCAATTTGGATATGCCAAAGCAAAGCTATAAAGTGCTTTAAGTGAAAAGGTAAAAGATTTTTACTTTATAAAGAAATTTTAAAAATCATCTGCTGAGTTTGATATGATATACCATGAGAAAAAAATCTCTCTGTGAAATTGTGAGGAAGAAAAAATAAATTCATGCTAGTTTTCCTGTCATAGATTTCATTCCATTGTGGTTGGAAAAGATACTTGACATGATTTTCATATTTTTCTTGTTATTATACTTTAAGTTCTAGGGTACATGTGTACAATGTGCAGGTTTGTTACATAGGTATGCATATGCCATGTTGGTTTGCTGCACCCATCAACTCGACATTTACATTAGGTATTTCTCCTCATGCTATCCCTTCCCCAGCCCCCAGCCCCCAACAGGCCCTGGTGTGTGATGTCCCCTGCCCTGTGTCCATATGTTCTCGCTGTTCAACTCCCACCAATGAATGAGAACATGCAGTGTTTGGTTTTCTGTCCTTGTGATGGTTTGCTGAGAATGATGGTTTCCAGCTTCATCCATAACCCCACAAAGGACATGAACTTATCCTTTTTATGGCTGCATAGTATTCCATGGTGTATATGTACCACATTTCTTAATCCAGTCTATCCTTGATAGACATTTGGGTTAGTTCCAAGTCTTTGCTATTGTGAATAGTGCCGCAGTAAACATACATGTACATGTGTCTTCATAGTAGAATGATTTATAATCCTTTAGGTGTATACCCAGTAATGGGATCGCTGGGTCAAATGGTATTTCTAGTTCTAGATCCTTGAAGAATCACCACACTGTCTTCCACAATGGTTGAACTAATTTACATTCCCACAAAGAGTGTAAGAGCATTCCTAAAACACTTTTTTGAAAAAAAAAAAAAAAGCATTCCTAAAATACTTTTATTTTCTTCTTTTGAGAAGTGTATGTTCATATCCTTTGCTCACTTTTTGATGGGGTTGTTGTTTTTTCTTGTAAAATTGTTTAAGTTCTTTGTAGATTCTGTATATTAGCCCTTTGTCAGATGGGTAGATTGCAAAAATTTTCTCCCATTCTATAGGTTGCCTGTTCACTCTGATGATAGTTTCTTGCGCTGTGCAGAAGCTCCTTAGTTTAATTAGATCCCATTTGTCAATTTTGACTTTTGTTGCCATTGCTTTTGGTGTTTTAGTCATGAAGTTTTTTCCCATGTCTATGTCCTGAATGATATAGCCTAGGTTTTCTTCCAGGGTTTTTATGGTTTTAGGTCTTATATTTAAGTCTTTAATCCATCTTGAGTTAATTTTTGTATAAGGTGTAAGGAAGGGGTCCAGTTTCCATTTTCTGCATATGGCCAGTTTTCCCAACACCATTTATTAAATAGAGAATCCTTTCCCCATTGCTTGTTTTTGTCGGGTTTGTCATAGATCAGATGGTTGTAGATGTGTGGCATTATTTCTGAGGCCTCTGTTGTGTTCCATTGGTCTATATATCTGTTTTGGTACCAGTACCATGTTTTGGTTACTGTAGCCTTGTAGTATAATTTGAAGTCAGGTAGCGTGATGCCTCCAGCTTTGTTCTTTTGACTTAGGATTGTCTTGGTAATGCAGGCTCTTTTTTGGTTCCACATGAACTTTAAAGTAGTTTTTTCCAATTCTGTGAAGATAGTCATTGGTAGCTTGATGGGGATGGCATTAAATCTACAAATAACCTTGGGCAGTATGGCCATTTTCACGATATTGATTCTTCCTATCCATGAGCGTGGAATGTTCTTCCATTTGTTTGTGCCCTCTTTTATTTTGTTGAGCAGTGGTTTGTAGTTCTCCCTGAAGAGCTTTTGTTTTCTTAGAAAGTCTTTATCTCTCTTTAATTTTCAAAGAATGTTTTTGCTGGACGTAGTAGTCTTGGTTGCCAGTTTTTTCTTTCAGCACTTTGACTATATCATCCCACTCTCTCCTGGCTTTCAAGGTTTCTGCTGAGAAATCCACTAACAGATGTATTGGAAGTCCCTTGTACATGGTGAATCATTTTTCTCTTGCTGCTTTTGAAATTTTCTCTTGCCTTTGTGGACTTCTTTGGATGTAGACTATTTGAGGTAGGCTGGTCTTCTTGAATCTGGGTGTTCATTTCCCTTCCCAGATTTAGGAAAATTTCAACCATTATTTCTTTAAATAAGCTTTCTGTCCCTTTCTTTCTCTTCTTTTTCTGATATTCCCGTAACATGTATATGGATCCTTTCAATGGTGTCCAGTGCCTTTTAGGCCATTTTTACCCTTCATTATTATTATTATTGGGTCTTTTTGCTCCTCTGCCTAGTTTATTTCAAATGACTTGTCTTCAGATTTTCTGATTCTCTCTCTTGCTTGATCAAATCTGCTGTTGAAACTTTATAGTGAATCTCATTTCAATTGTTGAATTTCTCAGCTCCAAAATCTGTTTCGTTCTTTTTTATATTTTCTATCCCTTTGTTGAAATTCTCATTTTGTTCCTGTATTGTTTTGATGAGTTTATCAATCACCTTTATGGTGGTTATTTTGAACTATTTGTCAGGTAATTAGTATCTAACTGTTTCTTTAGTATCAATTTCTGAAAATTTGCTTGGCTCATTTGATTGGGCCAGTTTTCTCTGCTTCTTTGTGTTCCTTGTAATTTTGCATTAGTATCTATGCTTTTATATCTACATAGATATATCTATATCTATATATTTAGCAATATAGCTACCTCTCCCAGTCTTTGTATACTGGCTCCAGACAGGGAAACATCTTCACCAAGCAGCATAGCTATAGATTCAGGGGACATCGCAAACACTTTCTGTGGACATATCTCCTCTGGATGTCTGTGTCTGGGTTCCTAATTAGAGAGATTTACCAATTTCTTTTCTCCTGGAACTCGTAATTTCTTTCTTCACTGATATCTATCTTTTGTACCATAGGTTCTCCAAAATAGAAGCATGCCACCTGACTCTTTTTGTGTTCCCAGTGGCCTTCCAGGCATCCAGAGTACATGAGGTCTCATCAGTGCTCCAATTTGGACTACATAGAAACTAGTACCTCTGGACACCCCCCAAAAGCCAGAACACTGCATATATGCTCCACTCTTCTCTCCTTGAAGGAAGAGACTGCCGAGCAGCATTGACCTCTGTCAGCTATACCACAGGTCCTCTGGAGCAGCAGCACACTGCCCAGCTCTTTTTTTCTGAGGAGCCCCCAGCTATCCAGAATATGCCATTTCCTGCCAATACACTGAGATAGATAAGACAAAAGCCTGTCCCCAAAGAAGCCCCTTGAAAGTCAGAAAAATGGACATATGCTCCAGTTTCCTCTCTGTCCCCAGGGAGAAGCCAGGAGCTGGAAGTTTCCCCGCAATCACATGGCACTGTGCCAGAGAGAGATACTATGGCAAGAGGGTGCCACAGGTTCTTCTACTGGCTTTGATGTAGCTGGCTTCCCCTTTGCCTAGGATGCAAAAGTTTCTTAACTGGTTTCTGTGTTTCTCACAAAAGGAATTGTTCCATGTATGGCTGTTGAATCAGTGTTGCCATGGGAGAAAGAGGGTCTGAAATTTCCTATTTTACTGTCTTAATGGTGTCTTTTAATGAACAGATTTTTTTTCATTGTAATCAAATTTTTCAGGTTTTTATTAAACATCTGTGTTTTCTGTGTCGTGTTTATGAAATTTTTTACTCCAAGGACATAAAGATATTCTATATTCACTTCTAAAAGCCTTTTACATTTGTTTTTAAGCCACATGGAGTTTATTTTTATGTATATATAGATTTTAAATCAATGCACATATAAGTGTAAGCATATATGAATTCATGTATATGTGTGTATAATATATATTTATATAGGTGAGATTTTTTTTTCTATTTAGATGGCAGTTGTCCCAGCATCATTTATGGAAGAGTCCATTCTTTCCTCACTTCTCTAAAGTGACATCTTTTCATGTATCAAGTGTAATGTATGTGTGGGGGCTCTCTTTAATGTTCTCTTTAATGTTCCCTTGTTCTATTTGTCTATCCCTATTCAAATATCACACTATGTAGATTAATGTATCTTTATAATTTGTCTTAGTATCAAATAAATTAAGTCCTATCTGGTTCTCTTTTTTCAAGAGTTTATTTACTATTCTTAGTCTTTTATGTCAGAAGTAGTATGTTATCATCTTTCACAGACAATAAAACTTGGAATTTTATTGGAATTGCATTGAATCTACAAGTCAATCTGGGGGAAATTTACATCTATAGAATAATGAGTCTTCAAATGCGTTAACTTGGTATTTTTCTCCATTTACAAATGTTCTTTAACATCAGTTAAATGTTATAACTTTTCCAGTAGAGTTCTTATATATTTTTGCTGGGTTTAGCATTAGGTATATATATTTTTAACAGTTAAATATTAACTCTTTTAAACCTTCTTTTTCTAATGGTTTGTAGAAAATATATGGAAATGCAATTTTTTGGCTTGTTTTCATATCCAGCAAACTTACTAAATTCTCTTATAGCTGCACAATAATAACACTGAGACTTTCTTACTCTCCAAGTCTCATACATCCTATTTTTTTTCCCTCATTGTGCTAGAGAAGTCCAATATTGAAGACAACTGGTAATAGTGGACATTCTTTCATGTTTTGAAAGGGAAATGTTCAGCATTTCATAATTAAAGTTTTCTTCAGGGGAGATTCAATTATCAAAGTAACGTGACAGACATGAAAAAGAACCAAATGAAAATGAAGAACATTTTTTAAAAATCATATCACTCTCTCAATTGATGGAAAAACCATCTTTAATATTAAACTAATAACCTGCTGATGAACTGGGAATAGAAGGGAACTTTCTTAATCTGACCAAATATAATACACTTAATCATGAAGCCCCTGAGGCTCCAGCTCAGAGGAGAGTATCTCCTGTGAGATTCCCCAGCCTCAGTAGGCCCTGGACCCTAATTTTTCTCTGGACTTCTTGCAGACATGGAACCAGACTTCAAATGCTATGTCATCCCTAAATGTCTTCTAAATCAAGATAGCATTGGTGCTTCAATATTCCACTTACCTTTCAAGATCTCATTCAAAACCCAGCCAGGGAAGGCCTACTGATTTTTCAGACCTTGAATATTTTTAAGTTGCTGTATACACACACACGGACATACATAAATATAAATACACACACACATATTTTGTCCAGCATATTTTATTTTCAGTGGGAAGATTAATCTGAGTAATCCAATTTATCATTACCAAACACCAGACTTAGATGGCATTTTTAAAATGTCTTTTATCAAAACAGATGATCAAGCAAATAATTTTCTAGTTCTATTTGGCTTTATTTACTTGTTTATTTTTTGGCAGTGAGCATTTCTCCTTGAATACTTCTTTGCACATGGTGCCTCCGCTGGCTACAACACTTTTCCCTTCCCACAACTCTACTTTGCTCAGCTAACTCTTCCTCATGTTTCAGGATAGTCCAATAATCACATCAGGAAGTCTTATCCATTCCATTTCTAAACAATCTGAGTTCAGTAGACCCCATGCATTTTATAGCAGACGGAGAGGATATATTTAACAACATAAGTGTTACAAGAGTACTAGCCAATATGAACAGACCTACAGGCCAATAAGAATACCAGCGATCTGTAAACAACCAGGACCAGTATATACTAGGTAAATATCACCTATGCTCAAAGCATATAGTACAGTAAGATGTGGTAAGATACAAAGATTATCATGGTGCTTCTCATGTTGTTCTGTAACTTGCTGTTTACCTGTCTCTTATGGTAATCTGTGAGATTACTATGAACAGGGACAAATCATACTCAACCTGGAATCCTGTGTTCCATGGAATCTTGGTTTAAAAAAAAATAGGTCCCAAAAAATATTATTTGAATTAGGTAAAGGAAGTTATATTGAGAGAATGTTCACTAAATAAATCACTTCCTATTACTTCACAGCTTTAATCCCTGGAAGTCCATGAACAATGAATCCATTTCACTCATCTTGTTGGAACACCTCTGCCGAACTTTCAAACAAATCCTGTAATAAAGAGTTTGCTTATCAAACTGCCAGTGTTGTAGATACAGTCATCCTCCCTTCCATGATTGGGATTATCTGTTCAACAGGGCTGGTTGGCAACATCCTCATTGTATTCACTATAATAAGGTAAGGGCTCCTTTTTTTTCCTTCTGTGCTTTAGGAAACTACAGTCAAAGCTCCCTAAATGAATCCTTTCCCCTGTAGCATTTTGCTTAATGAAATGCAATTTCTTAAATATTTGCTTAAGATAATTAAGATAATTAATGAAGATTCTACAGATACTTTCATCATGCATTAGGTAACATCTCAGTTGGAAATCTCAACATGCTAAGACCTAGGCCAATGCTTACTGCTGGGTCAGTGAATTTTTAGGGCAATGACTCTCAGTCTTAGCTGCATATTAGAATCACCTGGGGAGTTTTAAAAACTCCTGATATGCAGTTTCACCCCAGACCCATTAACTCAGAATCTCTAAGGGTAGGGTCCGGGTAAGATTTGAAACTGCAATGCAACATTTTATTTTCCAGCAATAAGAATTATCCTAAAAAGCTGACCTGTTTAGGCAGATGAAAGAGATTCTTTTACTCACTTGGGCAAAAGAGAGACTTTATCTGATCACCAGAAGATGCAGGGAGTCATAGGTAGTGGGCTGTTCCCTTTTGTGTAGACCAGCCTATATAGACCAAACTGAGAGACATTTGCCCCCCAGTACCTCCTGCCTGGGCACCACGTATCTCACGTAATTCAGGTAATTCCCTCCTCTCAAGTAGAGACTAAAGTTTTACCTGGAGAATAAGAACTGATTATTTGTTTTCTAGGGACTTGATCAAATGGATTCAGAATTAGTGCACACAAGCCCTATAACTACTTGGTATATTTGCTATCTTGATTTTCACATGTAAGTTTTGCTAGTTTTAATAACTATAGGATGTTAACTTTTTTTTCCTAGTTTCTGATTATACTTAAAATTGCCATTTTTAAAATGTTTGTACATATTCATATGTTATAAAAGATATTCTAGACTGCAGGTTTAGTATCCCTTATCCAAAATGCTTGGGACCAGAAGTGGTTCAGATTTCAGATTTTTCTGGATTTTGCACTGTTTGTATATGCATAATGAGATATCCTGGAGAAGGGACCAAGTCTAAACACAAAATACATTATGTCTCATTTACAGCTTATACACAAAGCCTGAAAGTAACTTTATGTAATAATTTAAATAATTTTATGCATGAGACAAATTTTTGTAAACCAAACCATCAGATAGTAAAGTCATCACTCTCTCTGCCACCCATGTGGACATCTGTGGTTGTCTGGCATCACCATCATTCCTGACTCCAGATTTACATCTAACCAATGAACAATCACTTTCTTAAACTTATTCACACAACGGTACTTAGCAGTAAAAAATATGACCATTAATACCACTAATACAGTGAAAAATGATGTGTTCAGGGCAACTAAGCAGCCCAGTAACATCACCAGAACACCTGCACCAGCTGCGAAACAACAGCAGCTGAAGGGGGCTGGGAGGGTCATTTTTCCCTTGGAAATGCTGTGTGTTGTGCAGCAGCATTTTGACTGCAACCCATCACATGAGGTCAGGTGTGGAATGTTCCACTTGAAGGATCATGTTATTCCTCAAAAACTTTCAGATTTTAGAGCATTTCAGATTTTGGATTTCCAAGTTAGGGATGCCCAACCTGTACTACCTAATAGGTGTTTTCAGCATCATATTAACACATAACTGCAAAAAACTTTTGTGGAACATACTACACTAAAAAGCACAGCAGTACTATTATTATACTAGTACTATATAGCATTATATAGTACTTATATATATAGTATATATATACACTATATATAGTACATTATACATAGTGCATTATATAGTACTATATATGTAGCAGTACTATTATATATACAGTACTATATATTTAAGAAAAGAGGCTCAGATGAGTAAATAACTGGTCCAGCATCACAGAGCTAGTAAGTAGCAATCCTGGCAATTGAACTCAGATCTTATTCCAAATTCTAGGTTATTTCCTCCACAGCTAATGAAAACAAAGAGGTCATCAAAACTATAGAGACAGTTGTTGGATTTGCCATAAAGATAAAAGAATCCTTATAGCCTTCATTGAGAGCAAGAGGACCCCTCAGGATGGTCATGCACATGGTGCTCATCACCATCACCCCTGAGAAGACTCATAACTTGTCACTTCCCCGGGTGGCGTCTCATCAGCCAGGCCTCTCTCAAACTTTCATTTTCGCTCTCTCCGCAGTTAGAAGCAGAGGATCAATGGTATTTTTTATACCAGTCACAGCTGAAGATTTATTTAGTACATAGGGATTCTACTCTTAATAAATTCAGGCATTCCTTATTGTGTCCTGTAAAGCCATTTGTGAATATCAAGCATTTTAAACTTTTCTTTAAGTGCTAGAAGAATGTCCATTCAATATATATTAGTAAATACCTATTGCATGCCCTGCATTGCCCTAGGGTTTATGAAAATACCAAAAAAAAAAAAAAAAAAAAAGGCAGCATCTGTTTAAAAAGTTCATATTCTAGTGGACAAGATGAGATTTAAATTCATGGAATAATTTGAAAAATAATACAAGAAAGACAATAAAAACAATCAATTGTGGGGGAAAAAAGATGGCTCAGATGAGTTCCAGGAAAGAAAATGGAAGTAATCAAATATTCTTAGGGAGCCTCAAAGAGGCAATAGTGCTGAGTAGAGAGTTAATAGCCAGATACTTGAGAATATTTCTAGCTCACCCCTGTTTGCCTGTTGGACCTGCCCAGTTCTTCTTCCATCTCTCCCTCATGGCCTCCAGTATTTCTGCTCTGCTCTTCTACAGATACATATAGTGTGTCCTATACCCAAAAGCGTTGGTACCACCATTGAAAAACCAAGTCCTTATTAGGTATTAGCCCTTCTGAAATGTTTGCATTTTCACAGGTGGCTTTTATATGCAAAATCTTTGCAATGTGGGATTCCAGGCCTTGTGACAAGCTGTCGAAGAGATGTTTGGAGCCAGATAAATTTCTTGGACCCCTCAATTTACACCAATAGATAACAGCTTAATCCCATCTACTTATACGGAGACAAAGTTGAAAAAAAGGAAGACATGTGCAATGTGAACTCTTCTAAAAGTAAATTCTGAACTATGATTTATGGAAACAGATTTTCAACATAAAGTCAACCGTCATTTAACTGGGAAAAAAAACACTTGCCATTATATGGACCAATTTGTTGGCATTATTGTGAAAAATCTGTCATTTCTTCATATTATCATTTTATACATAACGTGAGAATATACATTAGATAAAGAAATGCTAATGGAGCTTTTAAAATAAATATTTTAATCTTTCAAAAATATTGGGAACAATTTTTAATTAAAACAACAGTTTTAATTTTTTTGCTAAGATTTTAACACTTTTCCTTGCAAATTGCTCACCAAAAATTTATTAATCTTTCAAAAGTCATTTGAAAGCAACTTACATTTATTTAGTTAGTTAGTTGGCTAGGAATGTATCAACTTTTTGCAAATTGCCTTCTAAATATTTTAAGGCAATTTGTATTAGTGTTTTCATCCTGCTTTGCCATGATCTTTTGTTACTTTCTGAATAGACAGGTGAATTAAATAAAATATTAAGACAACGGTAACAATAAGGAGAAATAAATAACATTTAAACAAGATTTAATGACTTTTCCTTTTATGGTAGTAATTGTATCAAAACCAGTGTTCACCAATAGAACTAAGAGTCATAAGCAAGCAATGAACCAATTTCTGACTTTGCCAAATGAAGACTAGAAACATATGTAAAATAAATATGTTTAAGAAAGATGGAGCTTCAAGAATAAGATGTTCTATGTGCCTTTTTTAAAAGCAAGAAGCAACTTGTGTATTAGGAGGGTGACTTTAAAATAATAAGGCCAGATCATCACTAGTCTGTTGTACATTAAATTTGTAGCAGGTCAAAAGAAGTCAGTTTAGAAAAGGTAGGCAGAAAATTGAGCCAATTATAATATTTTCCTCTTGCGTTCCCAGGAGACCGATTAACGAACTCAACCCCATTACTCAACTATTCTCCACAGGCACAGCAGGCCCTGGGAATCACCTGTACTTCAATAAAGGGACTGACTTTTTTTATCAGACCCCCACAGCCACCTTCTGAACGCATCTTCCTTCTGTTTACTGATAGATTCCCTTCAAGTGGGCAGAGTCTCTATAAAAGGTGCCCTATCCTCCAAAAATAAAGAGTTCCCATTTTGTCATTTCCTGCCTTCATCTCCCTGTCAGGTCAACTAATTAATACTAAATCATGAAATCATGAAACAGAGGTTACAAGATGGACAATGTATTAACCTAGAGAAATACTGTCTAATGGCAGAATTCCAGTTGCTGACAGGGATGGGAAACGTTTTAGAACATAGGTCTCTTTTTTCCCGACCCAGATTAAATAATAACTAACAGCTCCCTCTAACCCAGCCCTCTACCATTCCAAATGTCAGCCATACACAGACTTTTGTTGGAATTGACCCATACCCTTGGCTGCACAGATATGTTTTAGATGCCAGAGTACCTTGCAACCACATTTGTTCAGATCTGTGGTCCAGTTGGCCAATATGCTAAGCCGGCTTGGGAATCTAAAGAAGTTGAGTGGCTTGCCTAATGGCACAATGAGTGAGGGCATAGAAATGAAAATAAAATTCCCAATTAGGTTATATTTCCACTATATCACTCTATCTATCTAGAGAAGGGTTGGCAAATATGTGACTCTACTGTAAACTCTCTCACCCTTAGCAGTCATCTCTAATCACACAGGTCTGTCCTGTGTAGCATCTGTCTTGTACAGGTGTGTCCTGTGTGAGGATTCAGAATTCTTCTCAGCAAAGTGCTTCAGGAAATGACTACTAATCCATTGGCATTGGCTCATGATAGCAATTTAATTCAACTAGAGTTAAATGCCAGGTAGGATGGTGAGGCAACCCAGAGATTAACAAGAGCAGGAAGCCAGTTCTACACCCTACCCCATCCCTCACCCCAACACCACCTTCCTCTCCCTGCCCCAAGCTGGAGGGAGAAAGGGAGAAAAAGATTTTACAGCCCTCCGCAGTCTGGGCTGCCTGGTGGGAGCTGGAGCCCCACTGGTATCTTGGATCATGGAGTGAGGGCTACATTCTGGCTTCTCTTCTCCTTACTCTCTAGTTCCCACCAGTGCTTCCGATTGGCCAAACCTAATCAGAAGCCAGTTGGCAAAGGGGCCTGAGGACAGGCTAGCGAATGACAAGCACAGCAGCCTACATGCGTAGTGTTGTGTTTTGTTCGTTTTACTGAATCCATATCATATGTTGTTATTTCTGATTGCAAAAGGTAAGCATGGTTTTAATAGAAATTTTGAAAAATTGTCAGAAAATGCAAACAGTAAAGTAAAAAAATCAGTCATACTACTATCAAATAGATGATCACTGTGATCACTTGACATATTGTTCCTGCAAATTTTTTAACAAATGTTTAAATAAATTTAGAGTCATGCTCTACATGAGTATTCTTTCTTTTTTTTTCCAATGTGATTAAATATTCTTTCAAACTATGACTTATAACAGCTATATCCTATTGAGTGTGGTAGTGTAGAATACCGTAATTTATTTTGTCATTCCTCAAATTAATGAGCATTAGATATGACCACTTTAACCATATGGAACACATGTTAGCCAAAATTATCACAAGTCTTTGTATTTTATTTTAAATGTTTACATCATAAGAAACATAAATCTCATGAAGTCTGACATCAGGAAATCTGAAGATAAATTAGACCTAAAATGGGATATAATTTATATAGTTAGAAATTTTACAATTTCTATTTGTTTTTAATTTTGATGCTGTTGCTTTCAGTAAAGAGGACAATAATAAATATAATGTGTTATTTATATTGCCCTAGTAACTTATGTCCAGATGAATTTATCAGTTGCTTCAGAATTCTCTTTGTACTATACAGAATATCGAGACACACTTTTATTTAATTCTTTTTAATTGCCAGTTAATGGCCTGCACTGTCTCCACAATATAATTACCATAATTCATTATCAGTAAATGATGGGTACCCCTCTAGAGAAAAACAAGGGCCATGGATCTAATTGCTGCAATTGAGACCTAAGCTACTGCTTATGGTTTATATCCCAATTCACATGCAAATAACGTCTATTTATAGACCAAGATTTACGATTTTTTTTTTGTCTGTTTTTTTTTTTTTTTTAAGTTTGGAGCTCTTTCTATCTGACTGCTAATATCTGTCCCTCTTCCCTGTCCCCTCTCCATTTCCCACTGTAATGGCCTGGAGAGGACAGGGGATGAGAGACCAAGGACAGTCAGCTGGCTGGTCTTTTGTTTGACATGATCTTTTCTTCATGTCATCTCTCCCTCTTGGTCATTCTGGTGTGAGGCACTAAGTTCCTAAGAGCAAGGAACCAACCTGTTTTTTTAGTGGCAGCAACAATGCATACAGTATGGTTGCTGAATGAGGACTCCATGGCAGTAACTGCCCCACATAGTGGGTGCTGCCAAGGCCTGGAGAAGAGACGGCCTCACCCAATCTGATGTTTCACATGAGAATCTGACAGCTGAGAAATGAAGCTCACAGGCCCTAGAAGTTGTAGCCAATGAATAATAAAGACACACACGAGCTTCCAAACAGCAGCGCATTAGCCCTGAAATAGGAGAAAACTAGCAATTGTGGCATAATCTTAGGACTGGTTCTTATATGCTCTTTAAATTCTTATTTGTCCACATCTGCCAAGAAACCTGTCTTGACCGTGCCCAAGAAAAAGGAGAGGGCCCCTTCTTTGTGCTTCTTGACCTTGTACTTGTCTCTAGTTTTCTGTCATCAAATTGTAATGTGATCATTTATTTATGCAAGTCTAGACTATAAGCTCCTTGATGACAGGGTTTATACATGGTTTAGCTTTACAGCCTTAGAGCACAATATTATGCCTGCCATGTAATTGGTGCTCAACAAAATGTTTGTTGAATTAATAAACAGCATCTCCCAGATAAAGATGATACCTGTTTATTATTGAATGTGCTAGCTCCTTGAAAGAGGAACCAACTGAATTTTAAATTTCTGCTCTCAGAAATGTATTTCACCTGCTGATGAGAAGGCCACTTCTAGATAGCATTGAATTCACTTCTCCCACCCCCAGTTCCCCACAGGAGACATGACATCATTCTCAGTGCCACCTACCAGCTCCCTCTTTTCAGATGACTCTCTCTGTCTGGATCTCAGGGTCTTTATTAATAGTTGCTATTTGTTAGATTTTACTGGAATATTTCTAAGTCATTGTTGAAATCTTAACAATGGCCTAAGCTACAACAGGAGGAAAAAAAAAAAGCATTAGACAACAGAAATCATTTATTTTCAGTCTTCAGCTGTTTTAAATACTAGGAATGAGTAAAGACTAAATCTTTTGTCTGAGCGTATTTAAAGTCGGTATAACTTGTTGCAGCATTAAAAAATTACCCCAAACATACCGGATTGAAACAATAAACGTTTACTGTCTCATGTGTGTCCAGTGGTCATGGATTCAGCAGCAGCTTAGCTAGTTGGTTCTGGCTCATGAGCTGTCATAAAGTTGCCATCAAGCTGTCTTCCAGGGTTACAGTCATCTGAAGGCTTGGCTGCAGCTGGAGGATCTACTTCCAAGGTAGCTCATTCCCATACCTCGAAAGCTGGTGCTGACTGGTTGTTGACTGGAGCTTCAGCTCCTCTCAACGTGGACCTCTCCATAGTGTTGCTTGAGTATCCTCACAAGATAGCAACAGGCTCCCACCAAGGAGAACAATCCAATAGAGAGCAAAGAGAAAACCCTACAATAACTTTGTGACCCAATTTCAAAGTCACACACTGTGACTTCTGCCATATTCTCATTGTTAGAAGCAAGTTAATAAGGTCAACACTCAAAGAGAGGGAATTGAAAAAAAAAAGAGAGAGAGGGAATTAGGCTACACCTATTGAAAGGAATATCAAAGATTTTGTGGACATATTTTTAAACCACCACAGTAAGTTATCAAATAAATAGTTCAAAATGCTTAAATATACACAAGACTAGGCATTTTCTCTATGCATTTGTGTAGGTTTTCCTTTAACATTTTAAAATGCATTATGGCAATTAAAAATTGTATCAGGTAGCATATATTGAATAGTCTGTATACATTCAATGTCAAACCTCAGTTTCCTCTATCTCTTTCAGGTCCAGGAAAAAAACAGTCCCTGACATCTATATCTGCAACCTGGCTGTGGCTGATTTGGTCCACATCATTGGAATGCCTTTTCTTGTTCACCAGTGGGCCCGAGGGGGAGAGTGGGTATTTGGGGGGCCTCTCTGCACCATCATCACATCCCTGGATACTTGTAACCAATTTGCCTGTAGTGCCATCATGACTGTAATGAGTGTGGACAGGTAAGTGAAGGACTTTGAAATATCTTAATATAATTCAGAGGTGCCTGTGCTTCCCCAAGCTCATTCCAATTCCAACATCAGTTTTGGTTTATAACAGCAAAGCTTTTCTTCCTTTGCTTGTTTCATTGTAGGATTGATTACTTAAGAATATTTTGTTCAACTTTCACAGAGGTCTATTTTTAATGGAAAACATAAAACACAAAAATCTCCTTTTTTCTAATCATTCTTTTCAACTCAGTTTTATTTGCAATTCACTGCATGAAAAAAAAATCACAAAACCGTGAAATATTAGAAACCAGAATGAATTCCCCCCATCAATTTCACAGTAAGGAAGCTGAGGCCCAAAGAGGTGAGGAGATCTGCTAGAAGCACATAGAGAATTAGCAGCAGAGCCAAGAATTAAAGTAGGTTTCTTAGTCTCTGTCCAAGGCTATTTATGATATGTCCACTGTCTCATACACTTGTTATTGCCTCATAGCTCTAAGGAATCAGTGGAGTAAATAGAGGTTCTTATATGACCATGAAGCAATTTCCCAGTGCCAAGAAGATCATCTTTCACAAACATTGTTGTGATTGGTTAATACAAATGCTGTCATTTTATATTATTAGAAATGTATTCCACTATGTCCTGGAATGTGCCATAGCCCCTTTCACCATCCATGTAAGCTAATGTTATTTGAGGAGATGATGGTGATAGTGAGTACTTATTGAGCCGATAAGTGGTAGAATCCAGTTCAGACCCAAATCATCTGACTCTAGAGATGGCAGGTAGTTGTAACTGTTTCAATCTCTGGCCTGTCTAGGAAGCATGCAAGCTAGGATGTGCCCTGCATTATCCAGATGCCAGAATGCCCACACCACGTCCTAACAGCTCACCTCAAACAGAAACAGGGCCTAAAGACAACCATAGTACTTCCAACAGTGTTACTCTGTCTTTCAGGGACAACCCACTTAAAATCTCCATCTGCCTTCTTCCCAACCCAACCCCGGCCCAACACATTTAATCCTCCTTTCTCTGATCTACTGTCTTTTTCCTTTGATTCAAATATATTACATAAATCACGTGTGTGTGTGTGTGTGCATGTGTGTGTGTGTGTGATTTATTGTCTAGTTCCCTTGCACCTCAAATGTAAATTCCCCAAAGGCAAGGTCTTTGTCCATCAATATATCATAAATGTGTGTGTAACACTGCCTGGCACTCAGGTGCTAAAAAAATATTAATGAATGAATGAATGAATGAATGTCTTGAAGGGTATGTTAAATTTCCCCAGGTCCATCCAGAAATCTTCCTGAACCCTGCCTCTTTCACCCTTCCAAATGGGACTCTTGGGTGGGGAAGTGATGAACCATTCTTTAGATGAACAAAAAAAGAATGACAAGGTTCATATAAATCATCCACTCTGACAAAAATGAATAATAATGGTAAAATTTTAAATATACTTTTATTTTTTTGCAAGAGAATTTTCAAAATATAAAGTTTCCTTCTCAACTTATAATTCGCATATTTTTAAATCAATATACTGCATAGGTCTAGTTAGCTCAGCTGATGCCAGCCACTGTGACTGTGTCATGAGAAAAGCCCCATAAACATGTCAGGGTTCCAATACCAGGAAGAGGGCCTTGAACAGGCCAGGCTCACTATGGAAAAGCAACCTAAGGTATAGCCCATACCACTAGTAATCCCATTCTTGGGGATAATACGAGCTTCTTTATACACTGTGCCTTGGATGCAGGAGAATATTGCCTTTTTTTTGAAAAAAAAAAAAAGGGGGGGTATACTCCTGTAAATCTTTTACTGTAAATGAAGTGAATGGGCATTTTCTGCCTTGGAACAGACAAACTGTGTATATTTTTTAATATTGACAGATTTTTCTCTGTATGTATACATGTACACACATGCATGCCTGTGTATCTTACTCGTAGTCTTTTGTTTTGTTTGGTTTTAATCCAATGGACATAGTATGCTAAAATTTCATTTCACATTTAAGACATCTGCCCTTTCCTTCCCCTCGCTCTGGAAAATCAGGTGGTAAGAAACAAATGAAGAGGCTATAAAACTGAACCATTACCTTCCTCACATTTCTTGTAATTCTAACTCTACTAAAATCATTAAAGTTTAACAAAATCTGCAATTTTGTAAAAAAGAAATGAGGCTTGCTTTGTAAGGTCATAACTAAATGTCGGCGCCATCAGTATGCCTTAGTGTTTACATATTTAAATCATTTTAATTGCCAATTTAATGGATCATACATTTCAAGTGTTTCCAATAACTCATTTTGCTTTCCCTAATTAGTGATAACTGCAAGTGTGTAGAATATCTAGTAGTCGGCTCCTACCTCCATAGCCATACAAAAACAATATATAAACACCCAAAATGTCAAAAATGTTTTCTTTCAAATGAAAGCCACCTAGACTTTCATTAGTGGCTACTTTTATAAATAAATTCTCTAAAACATCAGGAGTCAGTAAGTAGGAGCCAAAATTTGCAATTTATTCATTCATTGATTCAAAAAATATTTATTGAGCATGAACCACATGCCAGAGATTGTTGGACACAGGGGATACAGTGGCCTTAAACTAATAGTCAAGGCTCCTGCCCTCGTGGGGCTTTCATTCTAGTGACATAGACAGACATTAAGTGAAGAGTCCCACAAGTAAATGTTTATTTCCACATAGTGATAACACACTAGGAAGGAAAAATAGAGTCTCCCTATAATATTCTTTTACAGTCATGGTCCCTTGTATAGAATGGGTGGTCAAACAAGTCTTCCCTAAGAGGGAGACAGTTAAATAGGGTCTTGAAGGAAGAGCAGGAAGAAGCAGAAGCAGATCCTGCCAGGCAGGTAGCACAGTATGTGCCTGACCTTGAAAGGGGAAGAGCTCGAGGAAGTCAAGGGAGAGACTGGCACAGGCTCCAGCTTGAGCAGCAGGCAGAACCAGGTGGGAAAAAAAGACCTGTGGAACATGGGAGGAATTCTGAAAATTTATAGGAAACCATTGAAAGGTTTTCAGCTGGGGAGGGATGCTATCAGAGAAGATTCCTTAATTGCTTGATCCCATGACTTCATCATTCTATAATTCCAGTAAAAATGATGGCTGGGCTGCTATGCAGTCACTATGGCATCCACTTCCCCAGCAGGGAGAAAAGAGGCCCTTCTCTCCTTAGCCACAGGGAATGCATGTGCAGTGTGCAGAGGATGGGTAGCTAAGGAGCCCTGGCCAGAAACCACTTTCTGCAACCAAAGGCCCCTTAACTGAATACAAATGTCCTGCTTCTGGTGCAAAATTGAAAGAGCAAGAGAAGAGGAAATTTTTTATTTTTGTGAGTCTTCATTAAGTAGCTTTACAAAAACTTGGAGAAATTTAAGTGACCATAAAAACCATTTTTACATTTGTTTAATTTCTGCTGATACTATCCTCCACCACCCCCAGCCCCCAGCAAAGCTGTGCTTTTTCAAATAGGCCTTCCTTCTGAATCTGAGCTCTTGTTTTTCATTCTTCAGCTTTCATTTTGCTCTGAAAATTCTTTGGATTTGCTGGAGGACTAAATATATTAGATATGTCAGAATTTCAAGTTTGATTAATGATTACCCCCTTTTTCCTGGCTGTAAAATGAAAAGAAAAAAAATGAAAAATGCTTCCCCATGAAATTAGCCCATTTCTTCCTTCTGGCTTCTAGCCTAAGTTCCTTAAGGAATTTGCATTGTCTATACTAGTCACACTTGTTCATCCTGACTGTGACTTCTGTGAGCTGAAACTCCATGAGCGTGGTGACTTTAGTATAAAGCCTTCGGGGCAAAATGTTTGTTCTATGTTCTTGACTCCCTTTCTGCTGAGAGATTCTCTTAGCCCCACATTTTCCTCCTTCCTGCCTCTGTGTCAGTAAATCTTGCTGGCAAAAGGGTCATTTCCTCCTGGAGGAAATCTGTATTCAGAGACAAAGTTTTCCAGAGTCTCGTTTACAGGAAAAGCTCCTTTGTAAAGAGTGCACTGCAGAATTTTGCCATTATCAGTGTGTTCATAGAAGGAACAACTATTTCAGTGAGTGGTTTATTCAGACTTGCAGGGTCAAGAATTGTTTTCTCTACAGATACCAGGCAGCTCTTTAAAAATATAACTTTCTTTTGCCCTGATAGAGGTGTGCTTCAGGGAGGACAATAATGCTAATAATTTGCTCTCGTCATGAACCTTTCATCCTTGGAGCTCAGTGTTTTTATTGATTGTTCCAAAACTCTTCCTGACTGCTTTTGCAGGTACTTTGCCCTCGTCCAACCATTTCGACTGACAAGTTGGAGAACAAGGTACAAGACCATCCGGATCAATTTGGGCCTTTGGGCAGCTTCCTTTATCCTGGCATTGCCTGTCTGGATCTACTCGAAGGTCATCAAATTTAAAGACGGTGTCGAGAGTTGTGCTTTTGATTTGACATCCCCTGATGATGTACTCTGGTAAGTTGTTAAAACTTAAGAAAAATGAGTTGAATTAAGTTGTGAAGTACTTCATTCTCCTTGTCAACATGTGAGCAGCCTCAAAGAGTATCCTTGTGGATCCTCTTCTCACCAGTATCTCCACTTAGGTTTCTCTACACATGCAATCAAGGTGATAGTTTGATTTTTAAGGAGAGGGTAACCTTTCGAAAAAGATTTTGAATTCAATCATGTAACCTCAGTGGACACAAATATATTTAAATAGGATTTTAAAGATTCATAGCAGCCAGATGCAGTGGGAATGCAGCAATCAGGGGAGGTAAGGAATTTCCAGAGTCACTCAAACTCAAACCTCATCAGTATGCAATTGCGGTTTGCTTGAATTGTGTCCCTTATAAAGATATGTTCAAGTCCTACACCAGCTCCCCCCGCCATACCTGTGAATGTGACCTTATTTGGAAATAGGGCTTTTTCAGATGTAATCAAGCTAAGTTAAGGTCATGCTGGATTAAGGTGGGCCCAATGACTATTGTCCTGATAAGGAGAAGCAGATTTTAAGAAATACAGAGACACACAGAAAAAGACATGTGAAGACAGAGGCAGAGATTGGAGTGATGTATCTGTAAGCTAAGGAACACCAAGGATTGCCAGAAACCAGCAGAGAGGGTAGGAGGGGGCATAGAGCAGATTCTCCTTCAGAGTTTCTAAAGAACCAAACTTGCCAGCACCTTGATTTCAGATGCCTAGATTTCAGAGCTGTGAGAGAATAAATTTCTATTGTTTTAAGCTATCCAGTTTGTGCTAATTTCTTACAGCAGTCCTAGGAAACTAATGCAACTACCATAGCCATTTTATGCATTTTAATTTAAGAAGAAATTAAAAGTCTTCAATTTGAAATTTGAACATATAGTTGGAGTTCATGATTAAATTCTTTGAGCAACTACCAATGGCCAGTAACTGTATTAGATATTTTTACATACGCTATCTCAAGTCAGTCCGGCAGATCCCTTTCTCCGACTCCATAACTTGTCAAACAGATGAGTCATTTCTGCATTATGTGGACACAGCCAAAGAAGGATGGCAGTAAAGGACCTGCAAATCCACTAATCCAGTAAAAAAAAAAATCATATACATGCACGTTTTGTTCAGTTTAGTATAAAAAAGTACTATAGACTAGGTGGCTTGTAAACAATAGAAATTTATTTTTCACAGTTCTAGAAGCTGGAAATCCAAGATGAAAGTGCCAGCATGATCAAGTTCTGATGACAGCCCTCTTCCAGGTTGCAGTCTGCCAACTTTTCATTCTATCCTTATGTGGCAAAAGAGAGAGACAGGAAGCAAGCTCTCTTGTGTCTCTTCTTATAAGGACACTATTCCCATTCATGAAGGCGCCACTCTCATGACTTAATTATTTCCCAAAGACCCCACTTCCTCATACCATTATATCGGGGGTTAGATTTTCAACATAGGAATTTTGAGGGAACACAAACATTTAGAATGTAACAGTGCAACATAGATAGGACTGGACTTCCAGTTCCAAAATGGCAGCATAGAAGCAAGCTCACTGAATGCCCTCAGAAAATCAAAAACAAATATACAGCAACAAGGTTAGCATTAGCAATATCCCAGAACTCCAGAACTCAAATTTGAGGATGAGACAGTTCCTCAGGCTTCAGAGAAGTGAAAAATCATATGAAAAAGCCTCCAAGTCGACTGTAATAGAATCAGATTTCCACATTCATGGCACCCCCTCCCCCATTCTGCTTGACACCAAGCACATGAAAAATTTCCCCTCAACTCACAGTTTCTACACTGAAAAAAACATGATCAAGGTAGACAACCAGCTTTCCCACCTTTCCTTTCCTTTCCCAGGGAACCAACCTTGGGTTCCCTGACAAAATACCTGTCTCTGCCTTAACCTATGGGAAGTATCACAAGTGCTGGAAGGGAGAAATATCCCTGAGAACAGGCAGAGACAAAGTAGGGAGGTGGGACAGTTACTCTGTAGCTCAGCCAAAGGAGACGCTAAATCAGAGTGGCTACTCAATACCACTACACTGCAGGAGGTACACTCAGCAGGTCCCCTGGACAAACCCCTAGCCAGGCTTCCCACACCTCTGGGATATCTCCTTTGGGACCTCCCCCATTCAGGATAGCCAGTGACTGATGGGTTACTAGAGCGAAAGCAAACCTGGGCTTAAGGTGCAACCTAGAGCCAAAAGGAGACAACAACCTAGCAATAAAGACTCTCTAAGAAAATATATGCAATAAAAACCAAAACAAGTCAGACAGAGAAGACTGGAATAAATAGCAAATCCTCAATGCAAAGACATAGATGTACATCCACAAGAAGCAACAGCAAACAGCAAACGGTGATCTCCCCAAATGGACAAAGCAGGGAACCAGTAACTGACCCTAATGAGACAGCAATATGTGAACTCTCTGGACAATAATTCAAAATAGTAGTTTTTAGGAAACTCAGTGATCTCCAAGATAACACAGAAAAGCAATTCAGAAATATATCAGAGAAATTTAACAAACAGATTGAAATAATTTAAAAATTAAAAAAGAAATCTTGGAATTGAGAAATACATTTGCTGAACTGAAAAAGTTACTAAAAATTCTCAACAGCAGAATGGGTCAAGCAAAGGAGAGAATTAGTGAGCTCAAAGACAGGCTATTTGAAAATACACAGTCACAAAAAAAAAAGGAATGAAAAGAAACGAAGACTGTATACAAGATATAGAAAAAATTACTTTAAAAGACCAAATCTAAGACTTATCAGTGTTCAAGAGGGAGTTGAGCAAGAGCAAGAAGTAGAAAGCTTATTCAAAGAAATAATAACAGAAAATTTCCCAAAAGTTGAGAAAGATGTAAATATCCAGATATGGGAAGATCAGAGAACACCAAACAAAATCAACCCAAATAAGACTCTACCCCAAGGCAGATAATAAACTTTTAAAAGTCAAAGACAAAGATAGAACTCTACAATCAGTAAAAGAAAAGAAGCAAATAGCGTGTAAAGGAGCTCTAATTCATCTGGAAATGGACTTCTTACTAGAAACCATACAGGCCAAGAGGGAGTAAAATGACATTTGCAAACTGCTAAAGAAAAAAAACAAAAACAAAAAAACCTGCCATCCAAGATATTGCATCTATCCTTTGACTGTGAAGAAGACATAAAGTGTTTCCCAGACAGGCAGAAGCTGAAGGAATTTACCACCGTCAGATCTGTCTTACAAGAAATGCTAAAGGGAGTTCTTCTGTTGGAAGGAAAAATAAAAAAACACTAATGTGCAAAAAGAAAACATTTGTAGGTATGATACCCCTGGATAAAATTAAATACATTAACAAGCCCAGAATGCTCTAATACTGTAATTTTGGTATATAATCCACTCATAATTATAGCATGATGCCCAAAGACAAATCTATCAAAAATGATAACAGCTGTAGCAACCTGTTAAGAGACAGATAATATGAAAATATGCAAATTGAGACAACTAAAAGTTAAAATGTAGGGGAATGGAGTTAAAGTGTAGTTTTTTCCACTTGTTTCTTTGTTTCTATTATTTTCTTTGTGATGTAAGATAAATAATCACCTCTTCGGAATAACTTGTAATATATATGTTTTTTGTCAATATCATGGTAACCACATTGCAAAAATCCATAACAGATTTTAAAAATAAAAAGTAATGAACTAAGACATTCCACCAATGAAAATCACTTTTCCACAAAGGAAAATGGTAAGAAAAGAAGAAAGGAAGAGAAAAGTTGCAGAACCAGAAAACAAGCAACAAGATGGCAGTAGTAAGTCTTTACTTATCAATAATAATACTGAATGTAAATAGTCTCGATTTTCCAATTAAAATGCAGTGAGTGGCTTGATAAAGAAACAAGACTCAACTATATGCAGCCTACAAGAAACCCACTCCACCTCTAAAGACACACATAGACTGCGAGTGAAGGGATGGGAAAAGACATTCCATACAACTGGAGATCAAAAATAGCAAGAGTAGCTATATTTAGATAAAATACACTACAAATCAATGACTGTAAAAGAAGACAAAGAAGGTCACTATATAATGATAAAGGGGTCAATTCAACAAAAGGATATAACAATTTTAAGTATCTCTGCACCCAACATTGGGGCTCCCAAATATATAGAGCAAACGCTAATAGATCTGAAGGGAAAGAGGGGCTGCAATGCAATAATAGTAAGAGACTTTAACACACCATTCTCTGTAATTGACAGATCATCCAGACAGAAAATCAACAAAGAAACGGCAGAGTTAAACTACACGCTAGACCTAATGGGCCTGACATTTACAGAACATTTCACCCAACTGTTGCAGAATGCAAATTCTTTTCAACAGCATATAGAACATTCCCCAGAATAATCCTATCAGGCCACAAGACACACCTGATCAAATTCAAAAAAGTAGAAGTTATAGCAAGTGTCTTTGACCACAGTGAACTAAAACTAAACTCAGTAACAAGAGAAACCTTGGAAACTACATGAATATATGTAAATTAAACAACATGCTCCTGAGTTATCAGTCAATGAAGATATCAAGAAGGAAATTTAAACATTTTTGAAACAAATGAAACTTGAACTACAGCATACCAAAATCTATGGGATATAGCAGAAGCAGTACTAACAAGGAATTTTATAGTGATAAATGCCGATATCAAAAAAGTAGAAAGACTTTAAAAATAAACAACCCACGAACGTACCTCAAAGAATTAGAAAGGCAAGAACAAACCAAACCCAAAATTAGTAGCAGGAAAGAGGTAATGAAGATTAGAGCAGAAATAAATAAAATTGAGACTTAAAAAAATACAGATGATCAACAAAATGAAAAGTTGGCTTTTCAAAAAGATATACAAAACCAACAAACCTTTAGCTAGACTGAGAAAAACAGAGAAGATCCAAATAAACAAAATCAGAAACAAAAATGGAAACATAACAACTGAAACCTCAGAAATACAAAGAGTCATTAGAAACTGTAATGCATCACTAAATGCCAACAAACTGGGAAATATAGAGGAAATAAATAAATTCCTGGACACATACAGCCTGCCAAAATTGAACTATGAAGAAATAAACAACCTCAACAAACCAACAGCGAATAAGGAGACTGACGCTGAAAAAGAATCTTTCACCAAAGGAAGGTCCAGGACCTGATGGCTTCACTGCTGAATTCTACCAAACATTTAAATAATTAATATCAATTCTCTTCAAACTTCAAAAAAAAAAAAAACATGAAGAGGAAGGAATACTTCCAAACTCATTCTATAAAGCCAGCATTACTCTGATACCAAAACCAACCAGAGACACACACAAAAAGAAAACTACAAACCAATATTACTGATGAATATAGATGCAAAAATCCTCAATAAAATATTAGCAAACAGAATACAACAACACTTTAAAAAGATCATATATCATGAGCAAGTAGGACTCATCCAAGGAATGTGAGGATGGTTCAACATACGCAAATCAATAAAGTTGATACATCACATTTACAGCACCAAGAACAAAAACCGTATGACTATTTCAATAAATGCCAAAAAATCATTCAATAAAATTCAGCATCCCTTTCTGATAAAACTCTCATCAAACTGGTTATAAAAGGAATATACCTCAAAATAACAAAAGGCATACATGACATGCCTACAGCTAATTTTGCACTGAATGGGGAAGAATTGAAGCCCTTTTCTCTAAGATCTGAAACAAGACAAGGATACCCACCTACACCACTTTTATTCAACATAATATCAGAAATTCTAGCCAGAGCAATTAGGCAAGAGAAAGAAATGAAGGGCATTCAAATTGGAAAGGAAAAAGTCAAATAGCCTTTTTCACAGATGGCATGATATTATGTTTAGAAAAACCTAAAGACTCCACCAAAAAACTATCAAAGCTGATAAATGAATTCAGTAAAGTTGCAGGACACAAAATGAATGTATAAAAATCAATAGCATTTATATATGCAGTAATGAGCAATCTGACGAAGAAATCAAAAAATGCAATTGCCTTCAAAATAGCTACCAAGAATATAAAATACCTAGTATTCAATTCAACAAAAGAAGTAATATATCTATACAAGGAAAGCTATAAAACCCTGATTTAAAAAAATACACACATACATAGATACTTGATGAAAGAAATAGGACACAAAAAAAGGATATTCCATGCTCATTAATTGGAAAACTTAATATTGTTAAAATGACACTACTAGCCAAAGCAATGTACAGATTCAATGCAATCTCTCTCAAAATACCAATAACAGTTTTCACAGAAACAGAAAAAAAAAAAATTCTAAAATTTATGTGGAACCACAAAAGACCCTGAATAGCTAAAGCAATCCTGAGGTAAAAGAACAAAGCTAGGGGCATCATGCTACCTGACTTCAAAATTTACTAGAAAGCTATAGTAACCAAAGCAGCCTGGTACTAGCATAAAAAGACACATTGACCAGTGGAACAGAGTGGAGTACCCAGATACAAATCCACACATTTATAGCCAACTCATCTTCAACAAAAGAGGCAAGAACATACAATGGAGAAAGGACAGTCTCTTCAATAAATGGTGCTGGGAAAACTGGAACACTATATGCCGAAGAATGAAAATAGATCCCTACCTCTCACTGTACACAAAAATCAAATCAAAATGAATTAAATACTTAAATCTAAGACTTGAACCTATGAAAACTACAAGAAGAAAACATAGGAAATGCTCCAGGACATTAGTCTGGGCAAAGACTTTTTGTGTAAGACCTCAAAAGCACAGGTAACCTAAGCAAAAGTGGGCAAATAGGATTACCTCAAACTAAAAAGCTTCTGCACAGCAAAGAAAACAACAAAGTGAAGAGACAACACATAGAATGGAATAAAATATTTGCAAACCATCCATCTGACAAGTAATTAGTAACCAGAATATATAAGGAGCTCACACAACTCAACAGCAAAAAACCCCAAATAATCCAATGTAAAAAATGAGCACAAATCCGAACAGATATTTCTCAAAATAAGACATACAAATGGTCAATGGGTAAACAAAAAGTGCTATCACTAATCATCAGAGAAATGCAAATCAAAACCACAAGGAGGTATCATCTCACCCCAATTAAAGTGGCTTTTACCAAAAAGGCAGGCAATAAAGGATGCTGACAAAGATGTGAACAAAGGGGAACATTCGTACATTGTTGGTGGGAATATATATTATTACAACCACTATAAAGGCTCCTTGAAAAACTAAAAGTAGAGCTACCATATGATCCAACAATTCCAGTTCTGGGTTTATATCCAAAAGAAACTATATTAATATATCAAAGATATATCTGTACTACCATGTTTATTGCTGTACTGTTCATAATAACCAAAATATGTAATTAATCTAAATGCCTATCAATAGGTGAATGGATAAAGAAAATGTGGTATATATACACAATAGAATAGCATTCATCCATAAAAAACAATGAAATCTTGTCATTTTTAGCAGCATGAATAGAACTGAAGGCTATTATGTTAAGTGAAACGAGCCAAGTACAGAAAGACAAATATCACATGTTCTCACTTATATGTGGGAGCCAAAAAAGTGAATCTCATAAAGATAGTAGATCGGTGGTTACCAGAGGCCAGGAAAGGTAGAGGAAGTGGGTAAAGAAGAGAAGTTGATTAAGTGGATACAAAGATACACTTTACTAGAAGAATTAAGACCTAGTGTTTGATGAATCAGTAGGATGACTATAGTTTAAAATATCCTATTGTACATTTCAAAATAGCTAGAAGAGAATAATTTTAATGTTTCTAGCATTTTTAAAAAGTCAAATAGTTAAGATGATAGATAAATCCCGAGTACTCTGATTTGATTTTTACAAATTATATGAATGTATTAAGCTATCACATATACCCTGAAACGATGTACATCTATTATGCATCAGCAAAAATTGTTTAAAAGAAACATAGATAAGAGTGTTTATTCATTACTTCTCCCACCAGCATTGGCTATCCTGGGTTCAAATTTTACCTCTTTCAGTTACTGCGTGGGTAATCTTTGGCAAGCCACTTAACCCCTCTGTGCCTCAGTTTCTTCTTCTACAATGTAAGGGCACTAATGGCATCATACTCATGGGGTTTCACAGATTCAGTGGGTAAAGATATTTTAAAAATGCTTAGAACAGTGCCTACTATATAATAAACGTTACACACTGTTGCCTGTCATTGTTAAACACTGAAGATTGGTGATAGGTAGCCTCACCTATACTGCACTCAGTACAGCTGGGTTTGGCTAGAGAAAAGACAAGCATTGTTATTGGTGAACAATGAAGATCAGGGCTTCTCTACAATAAAGCAACCAAAGATCCACAAGGACTTTTATCCTGGACCGTGAAAAATGAAAGAATCATGCCTCGGAAACTGCAAAAGCCAATTCCTAATCCAATTAATGTAATGATGTTGTTCTCTCTCTTCTCTCTCCCCTCTCCCTCTCTCATTTTACAGGTATACACTTTATTTGACAATAACAACTTTTTTTTTCCCTCTACCCTTGATTTTGGTGTGCTATATTTCAATTTTATGCTATACTTGGGAGATGTATCAACAGAATAAGGATGCCAGATGGTAAGTGTTTGCCATATTTTGCTTTATTTGTTAAAAGAACAGTTTAGATAGTCTAAGACATCTACAATAGAAACTGAGGCAACAGTGACTTGAAACATACCACACTTAGACATGTCGACATTGATATATGTCTATAGAAAGAACTTTTGGAAAATAAGACATGTACTAAATAAACTGCTTAAGAATCTCTCAGTGACAAATGTTAAAAATCACTGATGTAATGGTTGCATTAAAATGCGTACAGAACTCAAGATTCTATTTAAAGAATAATTTTTTTTTGTTATCAACGGTTATTTAACTGTTTTCATTGCACATTTTGCAGAGTTGCATGCGTATGTAAATATCTTAAATGTTATGTGCAACCTTTTAATTTTTGTGTTTCAATTTTTTTTAATTTAGAGGAGAAAAGTCTCATTAATATTTGAGTTTTAAAAGATGGGTTTTGTTAATATTAAAAGATTATTTAGGAGCAAATAAAACCAAAGACTTAACCTAAAGTCAATAAACTTGAGAAGGACCTGTGAAGATACTTGTCTCTAAAACTGCATAAATAAATCTAAATTATTTTCACCTTGCAATTGTGTATTCCACAATCTACTTGTTCAAATGAATAAGTCAGTAATTATATAACCTGTTGGGTAAAAACACACTTACATTCATTAAACATTATATTGTAAATATATTTTTGTGTTTCTGGAAAGGCAAGTTTGCTGGGTTTCCCTGCACACTACAAATTTACAAATTTTGCAAATTTTTTGTTTAAAAAAATGTGAACAATTTAACCACCATTCCTCAAAAATTGTGGCAAACCCTTGAACCAAAGGTTTGTAAGGAGTCTGTTGGCTCACAACGTTTTTTTTACCACCTAGTTACTTGGAATTCTTTGAAAGTCTTACACTTGTAAAGTATGGTCCATTTGGGAAGAAAATGAAGTAGCCACAGTTACAGAAAAAAACATAGCTTATAAATGTATCCCAGGGAGCTGAGTTGGTAAGAAGGTTAAAGTGAAATCATATGGAATATTCAAGACACCAACAGCTGGAGAGAATGCTTGAGCCTTTTTAAAACAGTTCTCCAAATCAGATCATTTTGCTTCTGACATTTTTCTCAGAAATGCTAAAGAGGATCTTATGAAACAAATCTCATACACGTCAAAATGCAAGAAATTGGAGGAATGATAGGGCCTACTCTGATAAACTGCAGGGGAATCAAATGATTTTTAGCTCCCATGCTTTTAAAATTATTTCCAAGTTTTGTTCGTCTGTTACTCTCATGTCCCAGGGAAATTTTCATTAAATGCCTAAATATGACATAACATGATTAAATGTATGAGTTTTAAAATATGTTTTATTTTTAAATAATTTGCATTTCTTAAAAAGTTGATAGTAAAAATATAGTATAGATAATACAGAGATAGTATAGAGGTTTCCCAACTACCCCTCACTCAGTTTTCCCATAGTTAACATCTTACATTACCTAAGACATTTGTCAAAACAAAGAAAATTTCTGTACATTACTGTTAACTAAATTCCATTCTTTATTGGACTTCACTAGTTTTTCCATTAAAGTCCTAAATCTATTCCAGATTCAATCCAGAATAGCACATTGCATTTAGTTATCACGTCTTCCCAGTATCCTCTGATTTGTGAATTTCTCACTCTTTCCTTATTTTTCATGACCTTCGTAGTCTTGAGCACTGGCCAGGTATCCTGTAGAATGTTCCCAATCTGGGTTTGTCTGATATTGTATCATTACTAAACTGTACTTACATGTTTTTATTTTAAAAAATCAACTCTTCTCATCACAGCATATCAGGGGTCACATGATGGCTACATTACATCACTGTTGATTCTAGCCTTGATTACCTGGTTATGGTGGTGTTTGCTAAGTTTCTCCACCATGAAACTGTTTATCCCTTTCACTATTCTATTCTTTGGAAATGAGTTACTAAACATAGCCTACCTTCAAGGGGGAAGCAGGAAGGTGGGAATTAAGCTCCATCTTCTGAAAGGGGGGTATCTATATAAGAATCCCCATGTTATTTGGAATTATTCTGTAAAGAAGGTCTGGTTCTTCTCTCCTCATTTTATTCCATATTATTTGTATTACTATAGACTGATATAGTTATTTCATACATTGAGTCATAATTTAATACTTTGTTATTTATTTGGTCTTTCAAAATGTTCCAACTTTGGACCTTACATGCCAGGAGAGAGTGGCGTAACGTATTTAAACACTGAAGGAAAACAAAGTATACTCTAGAGTAACATATCCAGCAAAAATACCCTTCAAACATGAAGGAGAAATACTTTCCCAGATGAACTAAAGCTGAGGAATTTCATGAACACTAGACCTATTTTACAATAAATTCTAAAGGGAGTACTCCAATCAGAAAGAAAAGGACATTAATGAGAAATAAGTAATCATTTGAAGGTACAAAACTCACTGGTAATAGTAAGTACCAAGAAAAACATAGAATATTATAACAATGTAACTGTGATATGTAAACCACTCTTGCCGTAAGTTGAAAGACTAAACAATGAACCAATCAAAAATAATAACTACAACAACTTTTTAAGACATAGATAATACAAAAAGATATAAATTTAAACAATAAAAAGTTAAAAATTGGGGGGACAAAGTTAAGGTGTAGAGTTTTTACTAGTTTTCTTTTTGCTTGTTTATGCAGTGTTAAGTTGTTATCAGGTTAAAATAATGGCTTATAAGATAGTGTTTGTAAGACTTATGGCAACCTCAACTCAGAAAACATACAGTGGATAAACAAAAATTAAAAAGCAAGAAACTAAATCGTATTACCGAGAAAATCACCTTCACTAAAGGAAGACAGGAAGGAAAGAAAAAAGGAAGAGAACACCACAAAACAACCAGAAAACAAATTTTAAAATGGCAGGAGTAAGTCCTTACTCATTAATAACAACATTGAATGTAAATGGACTAAACTCTTTAATAAAAAGACAAAGACTGGCTGAATGAGTGAAAAAACAAGACCTGTTGATCTATTGCCTTCAAGAAACACACTTCAACTATAAAGACAGACATAGACTGTAAAAAAAAGGAATGGAAAAAGATATACCATGCCAATGGAAACCAAAAAAAGCAGGAGTAGTCTTATCAGACAAAATAGATTTCAATCCAAAAACTTTAACAAGAGACAAGATCACCATATAATGATAAAAAGGGGTCAATTTAGCAAGAGGATATAATAATTTAAAATATATATGCACCCAACACTGGAGCATCCGGATATATAAAGCGAATATTAGAATTAAAGAGAGAGATAGGCCCCAATATAACAGTAGCTGGAGACTTCAATAACCTACTTTCAGCATTGAACAAATCTTCCAGCCAGAAAATCGACAAACATTGGACTTAATGTGCACTGTAGACCAAATGGATCTAATATATATTTACAGAACATTTCATCCAATGACAGCAGAATATACATTATTTTCCTTAGCACGTGGATCATTCTCAAGGATAAAACATATGTTAGGTCACAAAACAAGTCTTTAAAAATTTGAATAACTGAAATAATACCAGACATCTTCTCTGACCACAATGGAATAAAACTGTAAATCAATAACAAGAGGAATTTTGGAAACTATACAAACACATGGAAATTACAAAATATGCTCCTGAATGACCAGTGGGTAAATGAAGAAATTAAGGCAGTTGAAAAATTTCTTGAAACAAATGATAATGGAAACACAACATACCAAAACCTATGGGATACAGCAAAGCAGTACTAAATGGGAATTTTATAGCTCTAAGTGCCTACATCAAAAAAGATGAAAAATGTCAAACAGTCTAATAACGTACCTTAAGAACTAGAAAAAGAAGAGCAAACCAAACCCAAAATTGGTAGAAGGAAAGAAACAATAAAGATCACAGCAAAAATGAATGAAATTAAAATGAAGAAAACAATACAAGAGATCAATGAAACAAAAATCTGGTTTTTTTGAAAGTTAAACAAAATTGACAAACCTTATAGTCGGACTAACTGAGAAAAAAGAGAGAAAGTCTAAATAAATAAATTCAGAAATGGAAAAGTAGACATTACAACTGATACTGCAGAAATTCAAAGGATAATTAGAGGCTACCATGAGCAACTATATGCCATTAAATTGGAAAATCCAGAAGAAATGGACAAATTCCTATACATATATAACCTACCAAGATTGAACCAGGAAGAAATCCAAAATCTGAACAGATCACTGACAAGTAATGAGATCAAAGCCATAATAAAAAGTCTCCCAAGAAACAAAAACCCAGGACCCAATGGCTTCACTGAATCCTACCAAACATTTAAAGAACTGATACAAATTCTACTCAAATTATCCTGAAATATGGAAGAGCATGGAATAATTCCAAACTCATTCTACAACACCAGTATTACTGTGATACCAAAATCAGACAGACACAACAAAAAAGAAAACTACAGGCAAATCTCTCTGATAAATATTCATGCAAAAATTCACAACAAAATATTAGCAAACCAAATTCAGCAGTATATTAGAAATCTCATTCATCATGACCAAGAGGAATTTATCCCAGGGGTGCCAGGATGATTCAACATATGTAAATCAATCAATGTAATACATCATATCAACAGAATGAAGGATAAAAATCATATGATCATTTAAATTCAATATATCAAATTGAAATATCAAATGCTGAAAATGTATGTAATAAAATTCAACATCTCTTTATGATAAAAACCTTCAAAAAACTAGGTATAGAAGGAACATACCTCAACATAATAAAAGCCATATATGACAGACCCCCAGCTAGTATCATACTAAATGAGGAAAAAACTGAAAGACTTTCCTCTAAGATTTGGAATATGACAAAGATGCTCACTTTCACCACTGTTACTCAACATAGTACTGAGGTCCTAGCTAGAGCAATCAGACAAGAGAAAGAAATAAAGGACATCCAAATTGGAAAGGAGTAAACCAAATTATCCTTGTTTACAGATGACATGATTTTATATTTGGAAAACTCTAAAGACTCCACAAAAAAAAAAAGAAAAAAAAGATTAGAACTGATAAACAAATTCAGTAAAGTTTCAGGATACAAAATCAACATACAAAAATCAGTAACATTTCTTTATGCCAATAGTCAACAATCTGAAAAAGAAATAAAAAAGTAATCCCATTTATAATAGCCACAAATAAAATTAGGTACCTAAAAACTTAACAAAGAAGTGAAAGATCTCTGTAATGAAAACTATAAAACACTGGTAAAAGAAATTGAAGAGGACACCAAAAAATGGAAAGATATTCCACATTCAGTATTTGGAAAATCAGTACTGTTGAAATGTTCATACTACCCAAAGCAATCTACAGATTCAAAGCAATCTCTATCAAAATACCAATGATGTTCTTCACAGAAATAGAAAAAACAATCTTAAAATGTATATGAAACCACAAAAGACCCAGAATAGCCAAATATATCCTAAGCAAAAAGAATAAAACTAGAGGAATCACACTACCTTACTTCGAATAATACTACAAAGCTATGGTAAGCAAAACAGCCTGGTACTGACATAAAAACAGAGACGTAGACCAGTGAAACAGAATAGAAAACCCAGAAACAAATTCACACACCTACGATGAACTCATTTTTAACAAGGGTTCCAAGAATATACATTGGGAAAAAGACAGCCTCTTCAATAAATGATGTTGGTAAAATTGGATATCCATATGCAGAAGAATGAAACTAGAGCCCTATTTCTCATTATACACAAAAATCAAAATGGATTAAAGACTTAAATCTAAGACCTCAAACTACGAAACCACTATCAGAAAATATTGGAGAAAATCTCCAGGACATTGGTCTGGGCAAAAATTTCTTACTCCACAGGCACAGGCAACCAAAGCAAAAATGGACAAATGGGATCACATCAAGTTGAAAAGCTTGGCTATATAAATTACCAAGATTTAGAATCAACCTAAGTGTTCATCAACAGATCAATAGATAAAGATAATGTGGTATGTATACACAATGGAGTGCTATTCAGCCATAAAAAAGAAAGAGATACTGTCATTTGCAAGAACATGGATGGAAGTGAAAGTCATTATGTTAAGTGAAATAAACCAGGCACAGAAAGACAAGCATCACATGTTCTCACACATTTGTGAGATCTAAAAATAAAAACAATTGTACTCATGTACATAGAGCATAGAAAGATGGTTACCAGAGGCTTGAAAGGATAGTAGGGGCCTGAAGGTGAGGTGAGGAAGGTTAATGGGTATTTAAAAATAGTTCAAAAGAATGAATAAGGCCTAGCATTTAATAGCACAACAAGGTGACTATAGTCAATGATAATTACACATGTAAAAATAATGAAAACAGTGTAATTGGATTGTTTGTAATACAAAGTATAAATGCTTGAAGGGATGGATACCCGATTCTCCATGATGTGATTATTACACATTGCATGCCTGTATCAAAACATCTGATTTACCCCATAAATATATACACCTACTATGTACCCACAAAAAAAATAAAAAAATAATAACAAAAAAAAATTGTTCTAGCTTTGGAAACTTTGGAAAGTTTTCAACAATAATAAAAAAGAATATATCACAATGCACTAAGTAGGAATATAATAATGAGGTTCATATTTCACTGCAAAGCCATTATGAACTGTCCAAAAGATTCTAGGAACACATTGCCCCATGATTTCTATGGTTGTTTATACCCTGTCTATCTGAATGTTTCCTTTGCAGTTGCAATCCCAGCGTACCAAAACAGAGAGTGATGAAGTTGACAAAGATGGTGCTGGTGCTGGTGGCAGTCTTTATCCTAAGTGCTGCCCCTTATCATGTGATACAACTGGTGAACTTACAGATGGAACAGCCCACACTGGCCTTCTATGTGGGTTATTACCTCTCCATCTGTCTCAGCTATGCCAGCAGCAGCATTAACCCTTTTCTCTACATCCTGCTGAGTGGAAATTTCCAGAAACGTCTGCCTCAAATCCAAAGGAGAGTGACTGACAAGGAAATCAAAAATATGGGAAACACTCTGAAATCACACTTTTAGGAAAGTACATGGATCACCATGAGTCTAGACATGATTATCTTACTGGTATTATTAGAAAGGGCAGGTGTACCTATATGTTTATGCCCATTTTTCTTGTGTACTTGTGACTCTTAGCAGCATGGAACAGAAGTGTAACCATGCAAATGCAATGAGTTTAATATGCTAACTTTAGCAAGATGTAAAATGTTAATCTATATTGTGGGTAGGGAATGGGATAGTCTAAGATACCCAAGCTTCATGATGGCGTATATTATTCCAGCATGTTATAAACTAGTCACTAATGCAAATGGCCATCCATGACCATTGACTCAAAACTCACCAAGGAACCTGACCTTGCCCTCCACACTGTGGCCTCACTGTAACAGTTTCCTCAAGGTTCCTAGGAGGGTATCACCTCACAGTGAAGTCTGAAATTTGGCTATTTTTTATCTACAAATATGTTGGTTTTATATGGTCCAATCTAATACCTTCAACAACTAAGCCCTACCTTTCAGAATAACAGTTACCATTTATTGCACACATGCAATGTGTAAGATTACATGTACCAAACCTGTGAAATAAGTATTATTACCTTTGTTTACTAAGGCTCAGGAAGGACATACGCTAGGCCTAATGCTGCAACAGCTATCTAAGAGCCAGGCTAATAATGTTCAGCTCTGCCTGTTTCTTTTCTACTGCACCACCTTGGCAACCTTTACTTATTATACTGGAGAACTCAGTAACTTGGAGTTTCTTTTGCTTTCTCCTATAGCCCTGCAAGGGGAGAACTAAAGTCTGATAGAAACAAGTTGATGTTTAAGCATCCTTTTGGATTACCTTTGTTCTCACACCTGCAAACTGTAGAAACTGGTATCTGCACTTTAATAATAATACTTTACTTCTGGACTTTAAGCTTCATTAAGAAACATTCCTGGCCGGGCTCAGTGGCTCATGCCTGTAATCCTAGCACTTCGGGAGGTGGAGGCAGGTGGATCACAAGGTCGAGAGTTCAAGACCAGTTTGGCCAACATAGTGAGATCCTGTATCTACTAAAAATACAAAAAAATTAACCGAGCATGGTGGTGCGTGCCTGTAGTCCCAGCTACTCAGGAGGCTGAGGCAGGAGAATCGCTTGAACCCAGGAGGTGCAGGTTACAGTGAGCCAAGATCACGCCACTGCACTCCAGCTTGGGCAACAGAGTGAGACTTCATCTCAAAAAACAAACAAACAAAAAACCAAGAAACATTCCCTTTAGGTTACAGTATACATGTTTGTTCTAAGGTACGAAAAGTAATTAGCCCTTAAATTTTCATAGGTATTCATTATATCTATATTTTCCTCTTTAGACTTACATATAGTTAGGCAAGCAAACAATGCATTTAATGCCTGGGTTCTACACTGAGACAAATATCGTTATTTTGTTTGTGGATAAAGTCTGTAAACCCACCTTCTTCATCTAAATACATTAAATTTGTTTACTCCATAAACATCTGAAACCAATTTTCAATCAGCCCTTTTTAGAAAAAGACTTAACCATTTTTATATCTGATCTCCATTTTTATATCTCAATTGTGTTTGGATAAACTTGTATTTGAATCAACCCAGACGTGATTTTTAACCCTATTTATTTTACTCTAGAATTTTTAGGCACAACTTCAGAACTGGATAGTATCTAAATGCATATCTGGATGAATGGCTCCGTAAACAACATGAGAACTACACATCTGAAACATTTTATTTCCATAGCTGAGGTCTAGAGACCTACATATGCAGCTGGATGCTCCTGTAAAACGTCAAGGAGAAGCTGTGTCATGGCCACAATTTCAGGGGTCTTCATTCTCACTTTTCTAAGGTGCAACAGTTCAGACTCAGTGAATAATACTGACTTCTGAAGACCCAGCACAATGGGTCAGAAATATCTTATTATGTGATAATTGAAAATCAATTGTTTACTTTCATTGTCTTTTTTAATACAGAAAAATATTATGATTTTAAAGACTCAGTTTTAAACCACAGACCTTTTTCAGTAGCATTCCCAATAGTCCTCAAACAATTGGTCAGTGAATTATTTTAAATTATATTTACTAAGAGTCATAAGGAGCTTTAGTTTAATCAAAGTAGAAAATAAAAAGGATGACTAATAAATTTATCTTTGTCCCTTTATATAGCCTTTCTATGCATAAGCATATTTATATGCAGATTTACAGAGGTGGTTTGATAGAGACTCTTTATGTGTTTTATATGTTTGGCCATGATATGTATACAGGTTTACTTTCAAATGAAGTTAATAGTGATAGTTGGGTATTTGTCACTCAGTCAAATAATAATTGTATCCTTATTCTATTCTTATTCAATTGTAGGTGCCTCATTTAAACTTTGATCATCAATTAATAAAAATGAATAAGAATTGCTTGTGTATTAATTTACCTCTGGCTTGTAGCTTCTACTTTTAAGATTTTCTATAAGGGATTTTATATTCTCTTAATGGAAATAGTTTCTCCTGAACAAAGACCAAATGTTTCAGAATTAGTAAAATGTATCTTAAATATGGCCAGTAGTTTGAAGGCACTCATTATCATACCAAATTGTCAGAAACCTAGACTCTTGTATTATGTCCAGAAATTACTGCTTTTGTGGGTTATAATGTCACAGGCTCAAGGAACCTTGAATCTGAAAGATACTTTAGAGACTATCAAGTGTTAAAGGTGAGAAAAATGAGCCACAATTAAACCAAATTATTTTTAACACAGTTCATTGTGTGTCTAGAGACCTACACCTAAAAAGCAGCTACAAACTAGCCCTGAGTCCATTCTACCAAACCATAGTCCCTGTGGAACACTGATACAGTTGATAATAGCTATAACAAATACTTAAAAGTTTACTGAGTAAATCAATATTGTATAATTATGCTCTAAAAGTTGTCAAATTTTAAAGAAATACCTGATTCAGAATTTACTTGGATTACTTGTCAGAATGGCAGACATTAATTATCCATTCTCTTCACAGAGCTCTATGGAATCAGCCCAAAGCAAAATAGAGAAATTAACAAGATTTTCTTTTACTGCCCCCAATTTTTTGTTGACAGCTCTCTACACCAATAATTTAATTCATTCTACAAAACGCCTCTTATCTCACCTAAAGTTAGGAACAGCGCTACACTCCGTACAGTTACAATTCCTTTATGACATCACCCTAGCAGGGGTAGCATCAGATTTTTCCATTTGCCATTTTAGCAATTAGTTTAGATGTAGCTATAGTCTACTCAAAAGACTATACTTATTTGGTATCTTGATTTCTTGTGTTTGTAAATTCATCATTTAACACATATTTACAGAATACTTTATTTCCAAGGCACTGTGCTGAGCTCCACTGAGAATAAATTTTTTAATGCCTAAGACATTACCTCATCTCAAGAACTGAAAATCCAGTATCTCCTATGATTCCTGTAGATCAACTGTACCCACTTAGGTGTCCCAGAGAACAATCTACAGTGGTTTCTTGATTCTAAAATACAATTCATAAAATATACCATTAATTTAATGACTGCTTTGGGGAGTAAAAACACAACATTCGCATTAATAAATATACCCTCAGAAACACACATGGAACGCACATCATAGAATTAAGGAAAAAAACTGTGTTGACATTTTCTTCTAAGACTAAATGTACTCATCTCATCAGTTTATGAAAGGATTCTTCATTAAGTGATTTCATTGCTACTAATGTCTGAATTTAAAGACAAAAGTGAATCATATCAAAGGGTCAAAATTGATTAAATCTCACAAAAAAGTTTACCTTTTTCATGTAAGAATTGAGAAAATGGGAATAATTTTGAATTAAATGTATTGCAATAGCAGCAAAACCACAAGAACTTGTTACCTTAACAACAGAAAAACTTAACATTGCATTATGAAAATAGAGCTTTGAGCTTCTTGAGGATAAATAGCTACCTCTGGCCCATCACACCATCACTGGGAGTGTAATTCTGGGATGCTACTTCAAGGGTATTCTCTTCTATCAGAAACCTATTTGAAAGTATAAAGTAGTCCTTTAATCAAAAGCGGGGGGAAAAAGCATTTCTAAAACACTGTATGATTTTTACTGAGACTACAGGTGGTTCCTGTAGCTTACTAAATGTGTTGTTCATCCTAATTTATAAAACTGAATACATTTGCTATTTCTCTGAAAAACATTCAAGGCAAATATACTAGACACTTTTTAATAACAGCTATCTAAAATATCATATGTAAGTCTATTCCCAAGCAATTGACAAAATTATTCCAGGAATAAGAAATAAGGAATGAGTTTCCTCTCCTCAATTTTCAATGTTGTGTTGACTGGGCTTTGGAATTCCTAGTGTCAGTAGACTTGGTTTAAGTTCCACCCTGGTAAATTACTAGATGTAAGACCCTTGCAAAGGACATGAACAGACACTTCTCAAAAGAAGACATTCAGGCAAGCGAAACATATGAAAAAAATTTCAACTGATCATTAAAGAAATGCAAATCAAAACCATAATGAGATACCATTTCATGCCAGTCAGAATGGCAATTATTAAAAAGTCAAGAAACAACAGATGCTAGTGAGGTTGCAGAGAAAAAGGAATACTTTTACACTGTTGGTGGGAATGTAAATTAGTTCAACCATTGTGGAAGACAGTGTGGTGATACCTCAAAGACCTAGAAGCAGAAATACCATTTGACCCAGCAATCCTATTACTGGGTATGTACCCAAAGGAATATAAATGATTCTATTATAAAGATACATGCATGCGTATGTCCATTGCAGCACTGTTCACAATAGCAGACATGGAATCAACCCAAATGCCCATCAATGATAGACTGGATAAAGAAAATGTGGTACGTATACACCATGGAATACTATGCAGCCATGAAAAATAATGAGATCCCATCCTTTGCAGGGACATGGATGGAGCTAGAAACTGTTATCCTCAGCAAACTAATGCAGGAACAGAAAACCAAACACTGCATGTTCTCACTTATAAGTGGGAGCTGAACAATGAGAACACATGGACACATTGGGAAGAACAAAACACACTGAGGCCTGTCAGCAGGTTTAGGGGAGTGAGGGCATCAGGAAGAATAGCTAATGGATGCTGGGCTTAATACCTAGGTGATGGGTTGATCTGTGCAGCAAACCACCATGGCAGACATTTACCTATGTAACAAACCTGCACATCCTGCACAGAAGAAAATATTTTTTTAAAAAACTGTTGACTAAACTACTTAATTTATAGATTTGGAAACTGGAGCCCAAAGACGGTAAAGTAATAACTCAAAATCACTAAACTTTTTGTTGCCAGAACAAGAGCAACATTTTGAAGCTCCTGACTCTTAGGCCTTCCCTAGTTTCCACCATATCTTTCTTTCTCAGGCTGTACTCGGAATGTAGGGGGCTGTGGATTCCATGCCAAGAAGTTGGTTTATAAATGCAGTGAGATGCCTTGAAACTTTTTGAGGAGGGCAGGATCACAATCAAATCTGTGCTCTTAGAAATAGCTAGCACTAGAGTGTGTGATGAAAAGAACGGGAAGAGCCTGAGGCTGAAAATCATAGTAAGTTATCACAATGGTCCAGGAAATGTCTCAACCAGCACAATGACAATAAAGGTGTGTACATATACCTACCATTTGCTGAGTGCATACAGTGTACCAGGCATTGTGCATAATCTCGTATAATCCTCACACAGCCCTCAAAGCTACATACCATATTGTCTACATCTCATACATGAAGAATCCAGGGCTTGGGAAGGTTAAGTAACCGGCCTAAGGTTACTCGGCTAGCAACCCAGGCTGATGCTCTTATCAACTATGCTTCTCAACCTTCACAGTGGATGCATGTCACTTGGAGATACTGTTAAAATGCAGATTCTGATTTGGTGCAATCTGAGATTATGCATTTTTAACAAGCTCCCAAGTGATGCTGATACTGCTGTTCCATAGAACACACTTTAAGCTGAAAAAAAGTTGTGTCCAATAGAAATGCAAGGGAGGAAAGACATAGGAGAAACCTTCAAAAATAAATTTGGTTATGTGGAATGAGGAAGAGAGAAGATGACGAAATGATTTTGAGATTTCTAGCCAATGGGAAAGCTACTGATTAACATAAGAACCCAGGAGAAAGACCAGCTGCAATCTGTATTCATTAAATGGAGTTTCTGCCCATCTGTTTCTAGATCAATCTTAAAAAGAAAAAGAATGTAACATACTTTTTGGCAATTATCAACACCAGGCTACCAGTAGAAATTAACAGTGTGTATATATCTACATGCTCATTCAACCATATTGTTTATTAGCAACCCAGTCATACAATAATTTTTCTAGTTTTATAATCTCATTATTAATCCTTTAGAGTTTTGTATCATTCCTTAAAATCAAGATTGATGTTGACATGGAAAAGTATAATACAGACACCAGGGATTAATTATTGCATAAAGAATATGGAGAAGTGGGAGAAGAGAGAAAAACCACAGGTTATAAAGTCAGTAGACCTAGGTTTGCATCCCTAAGTTGCTACTTAGTGCCTGCAAGACCTTGAGCAAGTTCAATAACTACTCTAACTCTCAGTTCCTTATCTGCAAATTGAAGATGATAACATCACCCATTTCAAACTGTTGTTATGAGACATGGATGCTTAAGGTACTTTAAACACTGCTTAGATAGTGCAAATACTCAATACGTTTAGTGTCCTTATCATTACCCTCATCATCTTCATTATCATGATTATCAACATCATCACTTAAAAATACTTAATTGAAAAAACAGTCACAGTATTTTGCAATTTCTCCCATTGAGAAGTAGTCTATTTTCAATCCAGACTGCCTTGAAACTTCCTTTTACCAATAGAATATGGCAGTAGTGATACCATGTAAATTCCAAAGCCTAGGTAGGCCTCAAGGGCCTTGAACCTTCTACTTTTGCCCTCTTGAACCTGCTTGAAACACTACATAATGAAGCCAGTCTAGCCTACTGGAGGTTGAGAGGCCACATGAAGGAGAACCAAGGTACCCGAGATGGTAGCTAGCACCAACTGTGAGACATGTGGGTGATACCCTCTGGACCCGCTGACTCTCCAGCATTCACAGCCATGAGAGTGACTCAGATGTAACCAAAAAATGAGTCATCTACCAATCCACAAAACAGTAAGAAATAATAAATTGTCCTTGTTTTGTAAGCCATAAGTTTTGGGGTGATTTGTATTATAGTATAGGTTACCAAAATAGCATCCATGTAAGTAAAAATTAGTAAAATAGTCCCTGTGATTAAAAAAATCGTGAACCTCTAAAGCATGCAGTTATTATGAATCTTGATTCATTCACTCATTCATTTATTCCATTTGAATATGCTAGCTGCTCCATAAATATCTATAGCATGAATATAAAATATGTTTCAGATACAGCTTGGCGAAAAAACATTTTCCTGCCCTTACGGAGTTTATAGTCCAGTTAGCATTAAAAGTGCTAACACACAAGTCTATACATTGTAATAGGTGCCTATAGGAGAGGACAACAAAGAGAAACCCAAGCTGCACTGGGCAGTTTTTCATCACTACTTAGCAGCTGTGAAACAAATTCACTTCCAGCAATTTTATTCTAAAAGAAATAGCTATAGCATCGAACAGAAAATGCTTAAAGTATGAGGAAGCTGTTGTTCTATTCCTTTTCTATTTAAAAGGGTAGATATAAATAAACTGCCTACAGAGATGGAGAAAACAGATGGATTTGAAAATTCAAACTCACACTGAATGTAATTAACTTGAAAAAGGAGAGAAACCAATGACGTCTGACATCATAAGTGCCCAGGAGACAGGCAAAGGGCTAACTTATTTTTAACACCACAGTAGTCTCAGCAGTAAGGAAAATTCAAACTTGATTACAGTCTCTGAAGAGGTGAAAGAGCAAATGAAGAGAGGAAAAAAAAATGTGGCTGTTGGAGAGTAATTAACATTTTGACCCAGTTGCCAGCCTGAGTAGGTATTTGCTGCTTTTTAACAGAGTTTGGGATTCCCAGATCATTGCAAATGAGAAGGTCTCCTGAAAGCACTGTGAGTACTGTTTACTATTTGATTCTGAAAAAGGTACACCTGAAGAGAAAAATGGACTTACTTAAAGCACTTCTTCAGCAAGAATGGAGGGTTGCCTTCTGCACAGTGGGGTACTGATTATATATCTACAAGGAGCACTCTGTGATAATTGGAACAGAAGAAGAACAAGATGATCCTTGGCCTTGAGACAAAGCATACTTTGGGGCTTGATCACAGTCATGCTCCAGGTCAATGGAATTGAGGCTTCAATGTAGTCTGATGTACAAAGCCTTTCACAGTTGAGCCACGGTGACCATTCACCTCTACTCACCCTGTAGATTGGTCAGTCATACACGTGGGGTATACATTCACAAATCTAGGGGGCTTTTTCCCCTTCACCTAACAAACCTGTACTCATTACACCAAATTTAAATATTATTTCCTTCCATTCTTACCCCCAAAGCAAGCCAAGTTAGCCATCCTCTTGTTAGTGCTTACATACTTTATAACTCCCTCTGTTGTAGTATAATCAGTGATATTACTTGCATAATTATCTTATCCATTACATTGTAAGCTTCTCAAATCCAGAATGCATCTGACTCATCTTAGCATCTGTGGTACCTCAGTATCTGTTACATAATAAGTATTCGGGAAACAGGTAATGAAATAAACAAAGGAATGAATTAATGAGAAAGGAAGACAGACAAAGAACACTCTCAGGAATATTGAGGAGTGTTTGTGTGCATGTGTTGTGCATATATTTATATTCATATTTATATGCATGTTCATAGTTACACATGGATGTGGAAAGATATCTATCTAGAGGTTAACAAATAGAAAGATGTGTCAAATAAACTGAGAAAGCATGTTTGTCATTCAGGTACCTTACAAATTTCTTCAAACCTCCTCTTTTTATTTCTTTATTCTAAATGTAGTGATAAAGCACTGACATATCACTTATGTATTAAAATCCTTGCAGACATTTTGCCTTTATTTGAGTTTAGGATTTTCTAAAAGATGACCAATTTGCATTCCTTAAGATTTCATATGAAAAAATATAAATAAATGAGATAAAAAGATTTAATATGGCTTCAAATGCTTTACTGTGAATCTATGAAAAAGGTATTTAATAAATAATACAAGCACTTAACTTAAAGCCTGCACCTCTGTAAACCAATTTCTGAACTTCAAAAATGCCTAGCACATTTTAAGAATGTCTGAAAGTTCAAAGAATAACCTTTTCAAAATTATAAAATTAGATTAGGTATCAAGTGGAAAATGCTCAGTTCTGTCTTCTTTTCAATGAATCAAATTCCTGTAAATGTTATCAAGCTAAATAACTACAGATTCTAAAGACAGCTGGTTCTATAATACCAGGTGTCTTCTCTACATGAATACTTTCTATCTTGCTTTCATATAATTATTATAATATAACAGCATCATTTGAAAAACAATTTAAATATATTCTTGTAGTCCGGATGTGGGTTTTAAAGATAACATTTATTTTCTATCTCTGAACTTATAAAACGTATAAGAATATGCTCACTATAGAGAATTTGGAAAACAAGTAATAGAGCCACTGTGGAGAACAGTTTGCAGGTTCCACAAAAACTAAAAATAGAACTACATATGATCCAGCAATCCCACTACTGGGCCACAGCTAAACAAATCAGTATATCAAAGAGACATCTGCACTCTTACGTTTATCGCAGCACTATGCTTAATAGCCAACATGTGCAATCAACCTACATGTCCAGCAGAAGAAGAATGGATAAAGAAAATGTGGCATATATATGCAATGGAATACTATTCAGCCATTAAAAAGAGTGAAATACTGTCATTTTCAGCAACAAGGATGAAACTGAAGGACATTATGTTAGGTGAAATAATCCAGCAACAGAAAATTAAACACTGCATGTTCTCACGCATATGTGGAAACTAAAAGAAATTGATCTCACAGAAGCAAAAAGTAGAACAGAGGATATAGAAGTTGAACAGGGCATGGGGAAGGGAGAGATAGGGAGATATTTGTTAAAAGATACAAAACTACATCTAGATAGGAGAAATAAGTTCTAGTGTTCTACATCACTGTAAGATGACTATAGTTAACAATAGTATATTACATAGTTTCCAACAGCTAGGAGTGTGTTGAATGTTTCCAACACAAAGAAATGACAGGTGTTTAAGATAATGAATATGCCAATTACCCTGATAATCACTCTTATATGTACCAAAACATCACTATGTACCCATTTACATGTACAGTTGCTGTGTGTCAATTTTGTAAAAAAAAACTCAAAAAAAGAAAAGAAAGAAAAATCATCCCTAATTCAGAAACCAGAGATAATAATAACATTTCATTACATCATATATGAGAGAGAACATATTATATTTTTGTTTCTCTGGTTGGCTTATTTCACTTAACATGACCTCTAGTTTTATCCATGTTGCAGCAAATGACAGGATTTCATTTATTATGGCTGAAAAATATTCCGTTGTGTATAAATGCCATATTTTCTTTATCCATTCATCCATTGATGGCCACTTGGGTTGACTCCACATTTTGGTTATTGTGAATAGTGCTGCAATAAACTTGGGAGTGCAGGTGTCTCTTTGATACATTGATTTCCTTTCTTTTGGATATATATGCAATTGCTGGATCATATGGTAGTTCTATTTTTAGTTTTTTAAGGAACCTCCATACTGTTCTCCATAGTGGCTGTACCAATTTATATTCTCACCACAATGTGTGAGGTTTCACCTTTCTCTACATCTTTTCCAGCATTCATTATTGCCTGTCTCTTTTATTAAAGCCATTTTAACTGGGATGAGATGGGACAAGATGATATCTCACTGTACTTTTGGTTTGCATTTCTCTGATGACTCGTGATGTTGGGGTTTTATAAATATGCCTTTTGGCCATCTGTTTATCTTATTTCAAGAAATATGTACTCAGATCTTTTGTCCATTTTTTAATCAGATCTTTTTTTGAGTTGTTTGAACTCCTTATATATTCTGATTATTAATCCCTTGTCAAGTGAATAGTTTGTAAATTTTTTTTCACTAGACTTTTATTTTATTTTATTTATTTTTGTGTGTACATAGTGGGGGGGGTGTGTGTATGTGTATATCTATATATAGGTTACATGAGATGTTTTCATACAGGCATGCAATGTGAAATAAGCACATCATGAAGAATGGGGTGTCTATCATCCCCTCAAGTAGTTTGCACATATTTTCTCCCCCATTCTGCGGGTTGTCTCTTCACTTTGTCGATTGTTTCCTTTGCTGTGCAGCAGTTTTTTAGTCTGACAAAATTCCATTTTTCTATTTTTGCTTAGGTTGCCTGTGCTTTTGAGTTCTTATTTTAAAGAGTATTTGCCCAGACCAGTGTCCTAAAGCATTTCCTCAATATTTTATTCTAGTAATTTTATGGTTTGGGGTCTTTGATACTTTCAGGAATTGTTTCTATTGCTCGTTACAAGGATTCTTAATCTGGGGTGAATCCTCTAAGCCTGTAAAATTCAGTGTGCACTGTTCTGGGCAGGGTCCAAAAGCATCCGTGATTCCAAAATGATTAAGAACCATTAGAGATTCTTCAAAGAATGTTCATGCCTGATGTTATCTGGCTTCCCTAGTATTTAAACGTTAATAATTTTTCTGCAAATGTAGAGCTTGACACCCCAGAAAAAGGAAGAAGAAAACGGCTAAAGAATAGTGACTGAAGTTTTTAAACTGAAGAACCAATTCAGCACAAGCTTTTCTGAAGTTGCTACCATACTGAACCCAGACTTTGCAAATGATAACTTAGAATATTGGGTGCCAGTCCATATGCCTGTCACTGAAAATTCAATAGATCTGAAAGCTAAATATGACAACCTTTTCACATAATTTGAGCTCATATAATTTCTCAGTTGGCTGAGACCTTACAAGCTATCTAATTCTACATTACTGTCCTTCCCAAAGTGTCTCAAACAAGTAGTCAGCAAGCCTATGATTAAATACATCTAGAGTTGGGGAACCTTTTCCTTCTTAAGACAATTCATTGCAGAATTTCTCCCTTAAGCCCCTATTTCATGAAGATCTAAGTTTTCCATTTATCTTACTGAATCAGTGGAGCACAGGTAATCAGACACACCTGCAGGAAATCTGCTGAAACAACCTTTCAGGCCTTTTAAATAAATGAGCTGAGACATAATCAAAACAGCATGTCACCGCCCTGTACAGATTTGTGCTGAAAGGTTTATGAAACGTGTGAGATTTTGAATACTGTGTGCTCTTTAAAAATGAAACCAGAATTTAAGTTATAAAAATCATATCGTGCAGTATGAGCTATACTGATTTTATTTTATTTTATTTTTTGAAACAGGGTCTCAGTTTGTCACCTAGGCCAAAGTGCAGTGCCATGATCTCAGCTCACTACAACCTCCACCTCCCAGATTCAAGTGATTCTCATGCCTCAGCCTCCCGAGTAGCTGGGACTACAGGCGTGTGCCACCACGCCCGGCTAACTTTAGTATTTTTAGTAGAGACAGAGGGTTGCCATGTTAGCCATACTAGTCTTGAACTCCTGGTCTCAAGTGATCCACCCACCTCAGCCTCCCAAAGTGCTGGGACTATAGGCGTGAGCCACCATGCCTGGCCTATACTGATTTTTAGAACTCCTAAGTTGAGGAAACAGGGACAGTAGTTAATTTCCATGTAGGTGATTATTAAGGTATAAGGGCAGGCTGTTTCAACAAAACTGGCCAGTCATTTTGAAAAAGTGTAAGCAAATGGGCAGAAATATTCTCCATTTTGACTTGAGGAAATATCCCAATGCCAACACAAACAAATGTCTGAATGGCCTCTGGAGATTCCCAATGCTGGACGGTGACAGAAAACAGACTGTCATCTAGATTTCTGTAGAACAGTGGAAGAAGGACTAGAACCAAGTGTGTAGTTATCGTCTAGCACAAATATGCATGTAACTGCAAAAACTCATATAAAATAACTTTAGTCTCTTTAAACACTCATTTAAGTAACAATGTTATTATTTGTCAAAAGATACCATATGGACTAGGTATGGGAATTAGCCTATTAATTTCTGTATTGCTCACAGCAATAAACAGAAAAAAATTCAATCAGAAACCTCATGGGGGAGTCAGTGCTCAATTAGGGCGAACTCAGAAGCAGCTTGTTATAGGCTTTTACCGCCCCCGCCAGGTCCCTGAAGAAAATGACTCTGGCCTAGTTAAACAATTACCCGATTCCTGTGCTTTGAGTTCCTGCTTTGAATAATTTCGACACAGGGTTTTGGCATAGATATTTCTAAATGCTTATCTGCTTACTTAAGATATGTACTAGTAGTGTTTTTTAAGCTACAAGTTGCAACCAGAAAGCCATGAAACCAATTTAGTGGCTCAACCAGTTGTTTTACCTCCTTTTCCCCCCTTAATCAATAGAACAGAGCAGAGCTGTGTATACAATATACGTTCCCAGGTGTGGTGTGCATACATACACACACTAGTATGTGATATAAAGTATATTTCTTACTCCAGGTTAAAAATCAAATACATGTGAAAGACATCCCTCTGGGGAAGAGAGATTAGAGAGATAGAGAGATGAATAGATAGACAGCCAGATTCTAATTTATTTAGGAAAAGATTACGTCCCTAACACCAAAATCTAGATATAATAATATTTTTCTAAAAAGGCTTTTCTACAATATGCTGTCAAAGAATGTTTTTAAATGGCTTCATTAATCTTCACAACTCTCCTGTGTGGGAGAATTGGACTTGTATTAAATGATTCTGTCAACTTTACCTCAAGAGAATGGATTTCTACAGATAGTAGCTGCCAATTTTTATTTGCCAAACCAAGGATTTTTCAAGAACGTAGAATGAGATTTTAGAGTTGTGACTAAAAATGAAATGTCAGTAGTGATTTATTTCTGATGAAAACAACTTAGACCAGGTCAAAGCACAGACTCAGAAAGCATAAAACACCCTCCGTGTAGCATGCCTTTTCAACTTTCTTCTCTCTACTCCTAAGTCTCAGTCATCTGGAATACACTATCTGCATTATGAATTATTTATGTAAAACTCTCACACACACCAAGCATATACACGTATTTCCCATCACCATACTCCTTTTGCCTCCTGCCTCTTTGGCTCAGACATAAGGTGCCAAATGCTTGCCTGAACCACATCTGGGAATCCAAACTTCTTGATCACCATGGCTTACTTGCCTAATTGAACCTCTGATATTAGCCAAGCCCACTATTGACCCTACCACGTGCCTATTCACCTTTAGTAAATAGCTTCTGCCAAGCGCTGCATACCCCCTTTTCCTGACTATCCTCTTTGCTTATATCACACTGTCTCACCAATAAATCCCAATGCATCAGTGCCATGCTTTTGGTTTTGGAGCCACATGGTAAATTACAAACTTCATGGAATGACTGTGAGATGAAAGTACAATAAACTGCATTTTGCATCTTGGTCCAAATACAGTTGAAATTTTCCTTCAGTACGTGTAAATACTCAAAATTCTTAAGAGACTTAGTGGGAGAAAAAAAGTGCTATGAGCATTTGATGGCATGAAGGTATGCTTAGGGAACAGAATTAAACATATTTGGCTCTTTTCTAAGATTTCCTCAATTGCAATAGACCCTCAAGGCCACAGTCAACCCCAGAGACTGCACAAAGGAAAGACCTCTTAATTAGGCACATGAGAACGTGATAGCTCCTATTTTCTATAATGGTTGACCAAAAGTCTCATTCTCTCACCACCAAAGTGATGCCGAACAGATCTAGAAGTTGATAGATAGGCACTGCAATCACCCAATAGAACTTTGGAGCTGGGTAGGAGCTGGACCTACCGGCAGGACCTACAGGCAGGACCAAATACTGGTAAAAGATATGATTGAACTTTAAAGAGTTGATAAAAGCTGATAGATAAATGAAGAACATAAAGAAAATGTGGGTGCTAATAACCTGCATTTCGAGCCAGTTTCTAAGTCTTAGGTGACTCTCTAGACAAATGCTAAGCTCTTCAAAGCAATAGTTTGCAAACGGATTTTCAGTAATTCACTGGTTACAATTTAAAAATACTTTTTAAGTAACAAATGTGTAGGATAAAGTTAAGTGCTGAAATGTCCGTTTCATTTAATTAACCACTCTGTTCTGTCAAACACTTGGTTAATGTGGTGAAGAGAAAAATAAGTAGTTATTTGATTTAACTGATTAGTCAGCCCAATTTAAATGGCTGATTCCTTCCTTCTACATAGAGTCGCTTCTCAACCACCTTCAAAAAACAAGAAAGCTAGTATTCAAATTACTAGCACTTTTTTCTGTTGTCAATGTATTTGGTCCAGATCCACCATAGTGTGATCAGGGATATGTAGTGTCCACCCCAGGCTTCTGTACCAATATGTTGGATATAAAAGAGAATGGGATAGCACAGGAAGGAGATATTTTCATAGAAAAAGATACTAGAGGCAGAAAAAAACAAGCAGAGAGGACAGATCAGGTCACCAAGGTCAGTCTCTAGGATGTGTTGTGCTTTCTTCTTTCCTAAACAGTTGTAGCAGATGAAAAACAAAACCTAATTCATAGACCAGAAAATTACGCTTTGCATTATGCGATAAGAGAGACTCAAAGAAAACAGTAGACTTCAGACATGTGAGGGGGCTTGCATTTTGTATCTAAAGGAAATATAACCACCCAATGCTGGCGAATATATTCTGATTATATTTTCAAAATGAATTAATTTCCCAAACTCTTGAGGTGGGTTACAACATCCTTAATTCAACAATTTTCTGTAAAAATGTCTCAGTTGTTACTGACTGTACCTCCTTCCATAATCCTAGTCTGCAGCAAATACAGAGCCATTGTCCTCCAGTCCATCTTGAGATTACTCTTCCAACCCTCTCTGCATGTATCTCACCTAGAGTCTTTGGCAAATCAGCTAAAATACCTCACCTTCTCTTACCTCCTGGTGGTACCTCTGGCAGCAGCAGAAGCAGGAGTTCAGCAGCATGATTCCAACAGCAGTGGCTGCAGTGGCAGTAGCAGAGGTGACCGCTCATCACTGAGTAACATGCCCTTTTCTGAGTTGTTCCTCCATCCTTCCAACAAGTATTCAGCCAGTTCCCTGCATTAATTCCTCTCTGCTTGAGATACCTGAAGTTTTCCATATTGGATTTTCCATATTGGACCCTGACAAATACAGAAAGTACTTATTATCACTGCTCATCTTCTGCCATTTTGTTCCTTGTATTTTATTAATTTATGAGTTAAATGTTTAGTTCAAAATTATAGATTCCTATGTATCAGAGATACTTTCCTTTCCCCCGCCCTCATTATACTGTTTTCCAACCTTTTCTCCAAGAAAGGTTTGACATCTGAATACAAAAGTATCCCTGTTTTATTATATGTGTATTGCTATGATTAGAAAAACTTGTTGGAGGCAAGTTAATGAATTATTCTTAATGCTGAGCTTTTTTCCTCTAAAAAGGAGGTAACTTGAGTCACTTCAAAGGGGCCACTTAGAACACAATTAGATCTTAAGCATTTGTTTCACATGACGTATCATGGTAGTTCTGACCAAAAGAGAAAAGAAGAGTGCTTACACTGAATGCTTATTGCTGAGCATCTTCTGCTCATGATGACTTGGGTGGATTCTTTTGCCAGCAGAGCAAAACTTCAGCTTTACAAACACATCTAAAAATATTTCCCTGATTACATAACCAGTCTCTTAAATACTATAAGAAACAATCACTTTTACAAGGAGATAAACTTTACCCAAACAAATTATTTCTTAGTTTTATAACTCTCCAATAGCTATTAAATGGCTCATATTGCCCACTGATACCCAGGGGGATTCAATTGATTGGTCTGAAAATCGACTAGTGTCTATTTTTATCTTTTTATGATAGGATAACCACTTAACAAAGTAAGACCTTTATTTTTACCAGCCCAATATCCTCTAAAGAACTTAAAAAGGGACCAGCTGGCAGAAGGAAGCAAGAGTGTTTGAAGATTAATTCTGCTGAATCAATTCAGAACGCTAACTTGGAGGTATAGCAAAGGCAGAACGTGCAAGTGAACATTAAATGAAATATGGTATTATCTCTGAGACGTATGTGGACCCTGAAACTATTGAAACCAAGTCTAAATGTTTTTGGAGTTTGGCATGAAAGTTTTGGTTTGGTAAATATAATGCCAAAAAAAATTTTAAGTTTGATAAAATGGCAATATTTTCCAAAGACATATTTTTGTCCATCTTGGTTTAAAATAACTAGCAACTAACAGCATTGCTGCCTGAGAAATCAGAGACTATGTTAAGTGTCTTGAGAAGCAATTACTGCCTTTCTCTGAACTGTCAAACATATTTGAAAGTAATCAGTAACAGAATCGTGATCTCATGCTCTGGAAGTGCCAGTTAGTTCCACTGTTTCATGGCAGTGGCTAATCTCAAACCCCAGCTATCCCGCAAATATATTCTACTGGTCCCATGAAAATAGAGATCAAAGAATGGTGTTTTAGAACTTCACTAGACCTGAGATATCCTTTCAAGATATTAAAAGATTTATCCAAAGTCCCATAACAATGAGTTAGGCAGTGAGGACAAGAACTGAATAGTCAGTTCATTCTGCCTCAGGCACATAAGTGGGAGTCCTGGGCACGGGAGTCGCCACATGCAAGAAGCTATCTCAGAGCATGTCCTGCGACCGTCAGTTAATCATGCACTCTATTCATTCACCCTTCTTAGGTCTTTAAAATCTATTTCACCTTGACAACAAATTCTGAGTTGTTTTCTAAAATCAGTGTGCAAGACACTTTTGTACTTTACTTGTGAATCATTTTCAATGAGGAAATATGCCTTCAGCTATCTGCTTATTTTTAAGAAAATTTTCACAGAGCTTTTATACAGATTAAGTTTACCAAAGCTAGTAATGCCATAGTAAATTAACACATACCAAAGTTGATAAGTAAAACTAAATGTAGCTTACAACCTTAAGTGAACATAATTTTATATAACAGTGTTCTAGTAAATGTAGTTTCTTATAGCAAACATTCTAGAGGTTATATGTCAACAATTTGCAGAACTATTAAACAAAAAAGAATCTTTCACTGCTATAGCAAAGCTCTTTGCTCTAATTAGCAAACTTTATAGTGATGGGATAACTTTATAGTGATGGAATACAAATAAATATTAATTAAACTTTGTAGTAACAATTATGCAAGTATTCACTAACGTTGTTCTCACCTAACAGTAAGTGATGGCTAGCTGCGTGCTTGTTCTCCCAAAGCACTTGTGTCAACAGTCACCATTTGTCCAACTTTCTTCATTTACAGTCATTAAAGTTAGTAGTTTCTGCCCTAATATGTTTTCTAGACAAGGCTGAGGTAAAATATATGAGGCTTATAATTTTATGTTTTCACAAGCTCTTTTTTTTTCTCTATGGGTCAGGACCCTTTTAAAGAGCTCAGTTGGACCAAGTTTCAAGTGGGCCTGACTTGAGCTCTTGGAGTCCAGGCCCATAGGAAAAATATATATATATACACACACATATATATATATATATTGCATGACCTCACTTTCACGTGAACCTTTAAAAAATTCAAATATAAAGAGACAGAAAATAAACAGTGGTTACCGGGGCAGGGGAGTGGGGTATTGGTGGGAAAAGGAGGGGCAAGGAAACATGGAGATGTAGGTCAGAGGATACAACTAGCAGATACATAGGATGAACAAGTCTAGAGATCTACTGTACAACATGAGGACTATAGGTAATAAAATTGAACTTATATGAAATTCATGCTAAATGAGTAGATTTTAGCTTCTCTTGCTACAGAAACAAAAAATTGGTAACTATGTAAGATAATGGATATGTTAACTTGCTTCACTATAGTAACCTTTTAACTGTCTATATGTCTCCCATAACATCATGTTTTGTACCTCAAGTATATGCAGTAAAATGTATTTTTTAAAAAGAGGGACATGCAGAGCGTTCCTGAATTAGATGCTTCAAACAATACAATGCTCTCTTGTTGGCCTTCAAGGAGCAAACATCTAATCCTATGAACTGCCTATTGAAAGGGACAGCCTCTACAGCTGAGGACTTCAATTTTACAACCACAAGGAGCCAAATTCTGCCAACAAACTGATTGTGTTTGGAAGAGGACCTAGGCTTCAGATGAGAATGCCCCCTAGTTGATACCTTGGTTTCAGCCTTGTAAGCAAAAAATCCAGTTATGCCATGCTCAGGCCTAAAGATATTATGAGAAAATAAGTGAGTATTATCCTAAACCACTAAACAGCATACGTAAATAGTAAATTTTCAAGCTTGGTTGGCCAATATCTGTGTTTATGTACTATGCCTATTTAATCTATTTGAAAAGGGATCTTCAATGTATTTATTTGCCATACTATATTTGTTTGATTCTTCTTTCCATTTATCATGAGCGTATTTTATTTTCCTGCAGCATAGTGGCATGTAACTACAGCCTGACAATTATTCTACCTTTAATATGCCAAGTTGTAGTAGGGGCATTTTTAATCTGTGTCTTGATACCTATATGACATTTCAATAAGGCACAGAGAAAACCATCAATTTTTCATGATGGAATTTTATTTTGTCTTCAAAAGTTGGCAGATCAAGTAATCTATTGCCAATGACCTTTACAAATGAAAAAATAAAAATTAGACAATTTCTGGAATCTTTTGATCCAGAAAAATGTCAAATATACCTTGACAACCGAGGCACTCAAAAAGCAGTAGGCCTATCAGCAGAAACTCCATTTTCACATTTCAAGCTTATGTTTCCTGTAGGAACAAAATGCACTTTAAAGACAGTTCCACTCATCAAGTTCCAAATACCTCAAATCAATCCCTGTGATTGTGGAAATCTTAGTAAATCCACTGTCTTACACGCAAGACCTCAACATAGCCCTAATCACTTTCCTCAGTTGCATTGAAGCCATTCACAGCATCCACATCTCCTCACTCAGGATGTTCTCTCTGCCCTCACTATCATCTCATGACACTCATCCCAAGGGAGCCCATTTTTTGGCCTCCACCCTTCCCCAATCAGATAACTCTGCACTTGGTTGGAAAGCACTAGACCATACATTTTATTTAGGTGTGTCCCAAAAGTTCCTAATCATAAGTGTCATCTAGCTAATAGATAAATAAATACTAGATAGCTCAATTCCCAGGACCTTTCCCTGAAGATTCTTGTTTAGAAGTTCATAGGAAAGCCCTGGGATTCTTGCTTGTAACCACACTCCAGGTAATGCTTATGATTGCATGCCTGATTTGATAGCATCATCTTAATTAGGAAACTCCAAACTCCCCGATGCTGGTAGGTGTTTTTCAAAGTTTGAATCCATCTAGGTGAGAAGCAAACACACCCGTCTCCCCAGAACCCACTCCTTGCAAGTGCCATTCTTTGAGACCTTGCCCCTTTTAAGTCATATGACTGTCATCTGAATGCATCTGAGTTTTTGAGCTTTATTTTAGTAACTACCTACATTTCATGCTTTCCCTTTTGCATATAATTTTAATTCCCTAAAAATAAACAGAAGAAAAGTAAAATCTTCTCTTTTCTTGAAATCCATCCAGCATTCAGAAAGGTTTGTTTGCAGTTTTTGCTCTTCTCTTTTTCCTTCTTGTCCTTTGTTTTCTGGGCAGTTGTAGTGGTGTTGTTGTTGTTGTTGTTGTTGTTGTCATTGTTGTTGCTTAACATGATGGCCCTCACTAAAGTATTCTCTGACATACTATATGAGCCTTTGGGATACATGAATGGTAGGCCAACAGGCGTGGAACTCCAATTTCACCATGACTCAGGGCTGGAGCAAACTGAGTTTTCGATCTACAAGATTAAGGCCCTCTGATTTGATCTATTAGGCATCACTCTCCGAAAGCAAAGCAATAACATAGCAGGTATACTGAAGCTGTTAGCATCCTGCTAAGACAATGTCCACTGTGCACTCAACTGGAGCACTTACTCTGGGGAAAAAGTTCCATTCGTTACTCTCCACTCTAGCGGAAAGACTGAGTAATCCTTTTACCCAGCATAAAGCTCGGAGGATTGACCCAGTGTTACACATGGCTATTTCTCTAAAAGGGCTAGAGAATCAGGTTCACTTACTTGTATTTTTCTTCACTTTAACAATGCTATTTTATAGGATCTAGAAAAGAATGGCAAAAAAAAAAAAAAAAAAAAAAAAAAAAAAAAAAAAAAAACAAGAAGGAAACTGTGATCTAGGAGGAACTTACTGGGGTTGAACGATTATATTTATATATATATAACATATATATATACACACACACATGTATGTATAATTTCTTTTGAGACAGAGTCTCCCTTTGTGGCTCAGGTTGGAGTGCAGTGGCACCATCTCGGCTCACTGCAAGCTCTGTCCCCTGGGTTCAAGCTATTCTCCCACCTCAGCCTTCTGAGTAACTGGGATTACAGGTGTGCATCACCACAGGCTGGCTAATTTTTTATTTTTAGTAGGAACAGAATTTCATCATATTGGCCAGGCTGGTCTCAAACTCCTAACCTCAGGTGATCCACCCACCTCAATTTCCCAAAATGCTGGAATTACAGGCGTGAGCCACTGCGCCCAGTTTAAATCTAATATATTTAGAAGAGAATTTGCTGAATCAGAGGAAATGGGCTTACACGCAGCATGAAAGATTTTAGTTATTAGGGACAAGGTGTCAGCTGAGAGTAAATGGCTTCTGCTGAAGGTCGTAATTTCTCCCTTCCCAGAACTCCCCAAGAAAAGCGTAAATAGCCCTGAGTTGTGGGTGTTTCAGACTTCCGTCTACCCACAAGTAGCAGGAGAATGGAGGAAACGTGTCATGAGTACTTTCAACAAGCATGTGTCAGGTGCTTATTCTGTGGCAAAGACAGTTTCAAGCACTAGGACCCAAAGACAAATAAGTCACTGCCCTCAAAGCTGAAACAGAGCAATTTATAAAGTAAAACAAAGTAAGTGCTATATATTGAAGATAAATGAAAGATGATTTGGGGCACAGAAGATAAATTTTACCTCTGCCTGAGGGTAAGAGCAGGAAAGCTATCCACAAAGACTAAGAAGAAGTTTTATCTCTTGGCTTAAGTCTTGATGGCTGAGTAAAAGCTCACCAGGTAAACAAAATGGGGCAGGACATAGTAGGCAGAGGGAATAGCACATGCATGGAAGTTTTGGAGAGTAAAATCTGGTCAGATTTAGGTATAACATGTGCCAGGAGAGGTGGAGCGGGGAGGAGGAGGCAATTTGAGTAGGTAGTTGGACCAATAGGCAGATATAAAGTGATAAAGGGATCATTGGCTACGCCATCACCCTCGGAGGACAGCCTCCCAGACAGACACATGTGCTTGGTTAAAGAAATGAATATTTGGGCATCAGGATTTGTCCAAGATCTGGACCAGGAGGGTTAATGACAGTTGTGCCCTTAAGAAGCCACTTAAGAGAACAGCAGAAATATGACATCTAGAGCAAGAAGTTCCACCCGAACCCCAAAATAGTAATCTAAGTATTGAAGTAAAGGGAAGACATCCAGATAATCATGGCTAATTGACCACACATTTTATGCCCTCTTTCTTTTGAAGCCCCATTAAAATTCAGTGAAGGAATTTTTTTTTAAGTGTGTACATACACAAGAACGAAGAGTTAAAAGAGGAGAATAGCAAGTGAACAATATTTTTTAAAACATAAAAAATGGAAAACAGACAGAAAAGTGGTAACTGATGCAAAAAAGCTTGAACCCTAAGTGTCTACAGAGAAAGAGGACAAAGGGAAGCAAACCCAGCAAGACATAGGAAAGACCAGGCAGGAATTGGTACTGCAGGGGCAAGGCACAAGTGCCTTTCTGAAAAAGAAAGTGATGAAAGTTTTTATGCTGAGTAATTACACACCCCTAAATTTGCTTCACCACCTTTATGGCCAAGAGAAGATTTTCATCTATTCCTCCCCACTCTTGCTGTCAAACCCTGACAATCTGGCATATTCTCCCCAAGCAGAGAACTAGAAGGTTATTTTCCGGAGAAACTGGCCTGTATTGATCAGAAAGAATAGGCCTTGATGTAGCAACTAATGAATCCTTTAAAAAGTGTATTTCTTACTCTCATCAGTCTGAAACAGGTCAGATTGTGTTTCTCTATAGCATAGCTAAACATCTAGAACATGTAGAATTGGATAACGTTACAGGAGGAAAAGAGGGAGCTTGAGGATTGTGCAAGATGTGCACAAATTGACCCACATCTCACTGGCCAGAATCAAGTCATATGGCCTCACTCTAACTAAAAGGGGATGGAACATTTAGATAAGTACATGAGTATTGGGTAAGCATTTACAATCTCTGTCATACAACCTCAGAGAAATGATTACAAACTCTAACATTTACTGTTGTCTCCTAAAAAACAATTATCCCATAATTATCCTTTGATGAATGCTATTTAATAAACTCAACCCATGCACATGAGATTCACTTTAGCTGTTTAGAGCCAGAGTACAAGAAGTCTGAGAAAGTCTTCCAACATGGAAAACAGAGACCAACATGAATAAATGGGAAAAAAGAAAACAATAAAAAGAAATAATGACGATACAGGAAAAAGAAGCTTTTAAAAAATCACGAATAATATCCTCAGGAAGAAGTGAAAATATTGCATCACTTAAAATAAGAAGAATAGTCTATTAAAATAAAAACACACCAGCAAATAAGAAAGAATTCTTAGAAATTAAAATAACAGTATCCAAGCTAGAATTTAATACCCAAGTTAAAATGTAAAAGCAGGGTTGAACAATTAAGTCAAAGAAATCTCCAAAAAATAATCTTAAAAAAAAATTTAAAAATGGAAAGAAAAATAAGTGTCAGAGGATCAATTCACAAGTTTCAATACCTGACAAATAACAGTTTCAGGAAAAAGGAAAGAAAAAAGAAGAAAATGTTCAAACATGTACGCAATACATTTCTCAGTACTGAAGCATGTGAATTTCCAGACTGAAAGGACCTCCAAGTGCCCAGTAGAATAATTTTTAAGAAATCCACACCAAAGCACATCATCCTGAATTTTCACATCACCAGAAATGAAGAAAAACCTTAGTAGATTCCAAATAGGCAAATAATAAAAAGCAACATGGATCATGTTAGCATTAGAATTTGCAAAATTATTTATTAATATACTGCAATGTCTTGAAAATGCTAAGAAAAAAAATCCAATCTATAATTCTGTACCTAATCACCAATCCAGTATAACAGAAGAATAAAATAAAATAGAAAACATATTTACAATAGTTAATGACCAAAAAAAAAAAAAATGTATCTCCTATGAGCCCCTTTCCAAGGAGATTCTGAAGGATTTGCTCCACCTAAAATGAGAGAGTAGAGCCAGAAAGTAGAAAATCCTATGCTCAAGACAGGCAAATAAAATTCTCACAATGGTAGTGAAGGCAGTCCCTGAACTACAATTTTGCAGTAGGCCTGAGAGCAATCATTCCAGTCCAGAGACTATGAAATTCCAGGAAGGAGATCTCCAGAAAAAAAAAATCATAATTGTTAGATTGCTTGATATATCTGAACACACTGAAAATAGTACTGCAAGGCAGCACTATTTTACAGATATACCGGGCTGTCCATGTTCATGTCAACATGTAAGAAACATGAAAGTCATCATCCTTGTCCTCACAATAAGAAAAAAAACTGAACAGACTGAAAATCAATCATCTTTCTTATACCTGTCAGAGAATTGGCAAACTACCACCCTGAAAACTGAAGAGACAGGTGAATAGAAGAATAGAGATCAGTTTACCTGAATCAGAAGCTACTGGAATCTGTAATCATTTGAACACTTCAAAAGTAAAATCAAAAAATTGCTAAGCGTTGAGTGTGGGCTAGCATGAGAGTTTAAAATTCTTGGGGTGGGTTTTTCCTGAGGGGGCCCACACTTATATGAATATTACCTCTAAGGAGCCCCACTAGCTTGTCATGGAAAGAGGAGAGAAAAATCCCATATAGCCTTTCTGTCTCATCTAAGGGGGACAGGGGAATGTGACAAGCACTTATGAAGATCAAAGCCCAGGGGCACAGGTCCACTAAAACCTGAGACCTAATTATAGAAATATAGAATGTTTTTCCTTCTCCCCACATCTTACCATCACATCGGCCAGGCTCTTATATAATAACAGTGGATTATGGCAGAAAGAACTGCAAGGCTCAGACTTTACTTAAGAAGGAGTATCTAGGAAAACCTGAAGACAAAAGAGGACTCTAGAGGAAACTGAATCCTCTATTATCCATAGCTACAGCAAACAATAAACACAGCCTAACTCCTAGCCAGATAAACATAAACTCTCACACTAAAGGCCGATCTACCTCAACTCCTAGTATCATGTCTAATCTTCAACAAAAATTTACAAGTCATAGTAAAATGCAAGGAGAAACAGGATCTGAAAAGACAGCGCAGCATCAAAACCAGACTCATATAGGGCAGGGATTTAGAATTATCAGTCCAGGAATTTAAAATAACTAAAATTAATATACTATAGTCTCTGATGGAAGAAGTAGACAATATACAAGAACAGATGGGTAATATAAGCAGAGAGATGAAACCTTTAAGAAAGGATCAAAAGGAAATGCAACAAATCAAAAAACTGTAACAAAAATTAAGAATGCCTTTGATGGGCTCATCAGGAAACTGAATATAGCCAAGAAAAGAATTAGTGAGCCTGAAGCTATGTTAATAGAAACTTTCTACACTGAAATTCAAAGAGAAAAAAAATGAAAAAAACGAAAGGTCATATTCAAGGACCCTGGGACCATTACAAAAGGTATAACCTATGCATAATGGGATACCAGAAAAAGAAACAAGCAGAAAGGAGCTGAAGAATTAGTCAAAGTTATAACAGCCGAGAATTTTCTAAAACTGATCACAGAAACCAAACCACAAATTACAAAAACTTAGAAAACACCAAGCAGAATAAATTTCCAACCCCTGAAAAAAATATATGCCTAGGTATCGTATTCAAACTGCAGAAAACCAAAGTCAACAAAACCTTGACAGAAGCCAGAGGGGGAAAAAAAAACCATTATCTATGGAAGAACAAGGATAAAAACTACATTGTACTCCTCATTAGAAACCACGAAAACCAAAAGTAAGTAGAATGAAATATTTAAAGTGTTAAAAGAAAAAAGTCACCAGTCTTAAATTCTGTATCCAGTGAAATTATCCTTCAGAAGTGAAGAAGTAACAGATTTTCTCAGGCAAATACAACTGTGGTGATTTGTTACCAGTAGACTTATCTTGGGAAAAAAATCAGCAAACTTCTTCGGAGAGGAGGAAATGACATAGATTAGAAATATGGCTCTACATAAAGAAAGGAATGGTGTCAGAGAAGGAAAAAAAAGTAAAATAAAATCTTTATTTTTCCTATTTATACCTGATCTATAGATAACTGTTTTTTCAAGATAATAATAGTAACAATGCATTGGGTGATATAGCATTTGAATAAATGAAATAAATGCCAACAATACTATAAGGAATAAGAGGGAGGAATTGGGCATATACTACCCACAAAGTGGTATAGTGTCATTTGAAAGTGGATCTAGATTACTTATAAATGTATATTGCAAGCTCTAGGGCAACCACTAAAAAAAATTTAAAGAAATATAATTGATATGCTGACAGAAGAGAAAATGGAATCATAAAATGCCTACATAAAGCAAAAAGGAAGAAGATTTTTTAAAAAAGGAAACAAATAACAAACACAATGAATAAAAAAACAGCTACAAGTAAACTGGAATGTTTGGAGGAAATAATCAATACATATAAGAAAAACTCAGGAAATGGAAACATGATGCAAATACAAACTTGAAGTGTGGGGAGGAGAAGCTGTACGAGAAAAGTAATGTAATTATACTGAATTGTTTGACTCAGTACAATAAAGTAAAAGCTGATTTTGATAAAAATTGTAATTACCTTAAATAGGTAGAGCAGGAAAAAGGGGGATTATGAAAGAACTAAACACTTAATCTGCCACAATAAAAAGTCAGTACAGCTGGGTGCGGTGGCTCACACCTGTAATCCCAGCATCTTGGGAGGCCGAGGCAGGTGGATCACGAGGTCAAGAGATCGAGACCATCCTGGCCAAAATGGTGAAACCCAGTCTCTAGTAAAAATACAAAAAGTTAGCCAGACGTGGTGGCAGGCGCCTGTAGTCCCAACTGCTCTGGAGGCTGAGGCAGGAGAATCACTTGAACCCGGGAGGCAGAGGTTGCAATGAGCTGAGATTGTGCCACTGCACTCCAGCCTGGTGACAGAGTGAGACTCCATCTAAAAAAAATAAATAAATAAAATAAAATAAAATAAAAAAGTCAGCAGACAATAATCAAAAAAGAAATAGGAAATAGCAACAAAAACATTATATTTAGAAATGTGGAGGTAAATGCCACAAGATGAAGCTAAAACTGTAGAAAGTGGTTGCTTCAGGGAGCAGATTTTTGGTGCATATTTTTTACCAGAAGCATTTTAGTACTATTTGATTTTTTAAAACAATGTGTGTGTATTGCATTAATAAAAATAAATATTCATATTAAAAGTAAAGATAGACTTGAAAGAAAAGAAGTATGGAGTCAAGGACTGGATGAGTCAATAAGGTTTTTCCAATATTTGCTTTGTTCAAATTGATTTTTATTGGGGAGCTCTGTGTGTGCTTCTAGCAGAGTAGAAAGTGTTGGTTTTCAAACTCTATTCCAAGAAACCCTGGATTTCTGCAGAAGAGTCTTAGGGCAACCCCATGGGGTAGGGCAGGGCATTCTTTTCAACATCTTCAGGTACCTTCCCTGACTTAACTAGAGGGGCTTAGCTTTCATCTTTTTTCATTTTTATTCCACATAAGATCTCATTTGAATAAATGTTTGAATGCTGCTGAAAGAACAGCAATGTTGAAATTCCCTACCTGCTGGTTTCGAGCTGAATAACCTTAAGGTAGTCCCTTTACCTGTCTGTACCTGTTTCAACTGGAGGCAGTGAGGTGTGTAAAGCACCTAATACATTACCTGATCCATAACAGGTGCTCAGTAAATGTTGATTTCCCTTTTTCTTATCACCCTGGAAATCCTAAAGGCACTGTGTGGCCCCTCACACTAGGATTCCATAGGACTGAATAAAAGACCTTTGTTTTTCTGCTAAATGTAACAGGAGTCAGCTGGTACCCCCATCCCCTTCTTTCTGCCTGTAACACCGACAGGTACAGTAACATCTATATTGCAACTACCAAGGGAAGGCCAAGAGAATCACAGAAATGTCACAGATATAATAGCTTTGCTCTATTGAATCAATGCCACCAGATGCCACATCAATCAGAGTACCAGCAGGAAACAGGTGGAACACTCAAAGAGTGACTAAACAGAGGTTCATAAAGGGCCTCTCTTTACAAAGTGTGGGCAAGCCAAGGAGAACCAATAAGGAATAATGAAACCTCAGGAACCATCAGTAGTTGAGGAGTCATTACAACTTCAAGCTTGGAAGGGAAGGAGAGGAAGATATTAATACAAGAGGCCTGAACCAGGAGGAAATAGAGAAGGGATTCCCCATAGGAACTGTTTTAGGTAAAAGATTCCAGCCACAATCCAACTGGGCTCAACATAGAGGAAGCCAGGGAAAGAAATATCCCAACTTCTCTGTCCTCCCTGCTGTTAGCCAACCCAATCCAAAGCTGGCCAACCCAATTAACTGTTGGCCAACCCAATCTACTGGCCAACCCAATCCAAAGTCCAGGAGTTAGAGAGCACAGGTAACCCACTCCTTAGAGATCAACTCCCCAGAGCACAAAGCAGGGCAAAAAGAGGTGGACAATGGGCATGGCCAACTACCTCCAAACTTTCTATCATTTGACACAAATTCCTGTTTGTTGAAGCCAACATTAGATTTCCAAACACATTCTAACATAACACGTCCATTAAAGATAGGTCATTAGACAGACTGCCTGGTGAAGGATAGCCTGGAGTTGGAACTAGTGTGGAGTTCTGCTAGGATGCTGTAGGTAGAAATAGGAAAATGATGATAAGGGAAAAAATTGCAAAGATTAACAATCCTTACATCAATCAAATGGGATTTGGGGATACAGGCAGAATTTTGTGTGGTCTCACAAAGCTACTCACATTTAGGGTCTTCTGGCTTGGCTGCTGAAGTTATGATGGCAAACAAAGGTCAAGTGCATTTTAAATCAGAGATATTGGAGAGGACTCTACAGAAACAGACTCCTGTAGCCATCTGAATTACAATATTACTTCATGTGGGAGGTCATACATTCTGAATATTTCACAGAGGAAGAGAGCTGCTGGGTCACCTGTAGCCACACACCCAGGGTCTTTTGTGAGTACATTTGCCAGGATCAGTTGGGCCCTGGGACAAGGTCCCCTAATGGCAGCTCTAAGCCTTCAGCTTAAAAGTATCAACAACAATTTATACCAATCTAGATCATGTAGTAGCTCAGTTGGAGAAAGCACACCCAGGGTCCCAATAGGTTGGTTAGAGGCAAGGTTGTATGTCCAAAAGTTTTTAAATGAGGTTTCCAAGATGGATGACATGGAAATTGAACCATGTGAATAACTATGATTTACTCACTGTCACAAGTTAAGTTGCTTGTGGGGGTTATATTTTGGAATTTAAGGGTTCAATTAAATAACACCCCATTGTCAAGTTTCAAACTGATTGAGAAATAAGAACCAAGAGACAGACAGATGGAGATCAAAAGGTCAGCTTTACTTTTGGTAAAGCGGATTAGAGAACATGGATTTAAATCAGTGGTCTCCACTGGCATCCTGACACCAACTTCAGAAGTATTCTTACCTGCTCCATGACAGGCTGAACTGGAAATCAGAAGACACCACTTTAAGGGCAAAGTTCACCCAGTAATCTTTCCATATACTGAGGACAGACTCAAATATACCTGCTACACAGGCCAGCAGGTTTGAAAGGGAGTTTGGGAAGTTTGAATGGAGCAATTTCCTTTGCTTCCATCTAAACTCACCAATCAGATAAGGAGCAAGTGAGGGAGCTGGAGAGGGCTGGAAAGAGATGTCACTGTAGTGGAAACTCCCTGTGGCGATGAGAAGCAAGTGCAATGGAGTTCAAATGGCTACTCTGTGTTTACTGTTGTGACGGAGGGGCAGAAGCGGGGCAGATTTTTCCTATCAGCATGGAAAAGTTCAAGTCAGGTCCATTCAAAAAGTAGCACTAGGCCTTCATGGCCATGATTTTGTTCTCTTGACATAGTCAGATGGATTTTATTTTACAAGGGATTGGCACAAGCAAATGAGAAAGCTGAAGACAGAGAGAAATATATGGTATACCAATATATCCATTTGTATCATAAAAGAGTAATTGACTTAGAAAATGCCAGAAAAGAAGTGAAATTGTATTATAATATAATATAATAGTATAGTATAGTATAGTATAGTATAGTATAGTATAGTATAGTATAGTATAATATAAATCTTCCTAGACAACCATAGGCCAGTAGAACAACTGATACTTCATCAGTAGGTCCACAAAAGAGGACATTTGAAAAGGGATGGAAGGAACCACAAGAAACCACAAATATCCTCCTGTTCCCTGCCCGTCCCATCCCAGCATAGCACCAACCAGGTGATAACTGGCAGGCTCCTTCACAGTGAATGCCTGATGACAGTGACCATCTTGGCATGGGCTTGGAAAGATGCCTGTCCTTTGTGTAGGAGCAGGCTTTTTGCTAAGATTTAGTCGTGAAATTAAACAAAGAAAATGAATAGGTGAACAATGCTAATAGAGTCCTCTTCAAAAAGTAGTGTTAAAAGCTTGAGAAATTTCTTATTGATCAAAATGTTTCCACACTTCTCCTACTCATCCTCCCACCTACCATCTCCCAGGAGGAATTCTATTGAGTGGAAAGTGATCAGATGCAGGAGACTGCCCTCTGTGGATACTCTGTTTACTGCTGAGGCCAGTGGGCCACCCACAGAAGTGTCATATGGAAGGACTTTATCCAGCCCAGATCCTGGGCCAATGTGAAACTGGACTCAGCTTATAAAGTTGTGGTTTGTCTTATAGGATATTACTCCATCACCAATAACTTGGGGTTTCCCCTAGAAAGTTCTTATCTTTCCCCAGTAGGGGATCTTGTGGTGCACATATGAGCCAATTTTTCTGTTGCCCTAGCATCAGTTAATCATGAGTGTGTTCCCAGCTAGGTCTGAGGTTACCATCAGCCTAGGCAACGGCTTATACCAAAAGATGTTATCTGTTGCCTCTAGCTTACAAGAATCTAATTCTTAGTCTTTGGAAAGTATTTCCAGTCTGTAGAAAGGACCGAGTTGCCCCCAATTTGGTTGGTCAAAACACTTCTTTTAGAGGATAATCAGTTTTGGTTTTTGTTTTTGTAACTGCTGATTTTGAATCAGGAATAGTCTTTGCCATTCTTATAACAGTAGTTTCTGTAGCTTACAAAACAAACAATGAAGCATTTCCCAATGTTTTTACTTTGTCAAGAACATTTTTAAAACTAGCTACCATTGTCCTATTTCTATCATATTATGAAAGAAAGGGCACTTAGACTGGGAGCAGTGGCTCACACCTGTAATTCCACTTTGGGAGCACTTTGGGAGGCCGACACAGGAGGATTACCTGGGACCAGGAGTTCAAGACCAGCCTGGTCAACAGAGTGGCACTCTGTCTCTATAAAAAAAAATTTTTTTTGAATAGCCAGGCCTGGTGGCACCAGCCTGTCATCCAGCTACTTGTAAGGCTGAGGCAAGGGTATTGTTTAAACCAGGAATTCAAGACTGTAGTCAACCATGATCATGACACTACACTCCAGACTAGGCAACAGAACAAGATCCTGTCCCTACAAAGCAAACCAAAGAAACAAAAGAAAGAAGGAAAGGATATCTAACAAAAATCACAGAATGACGGGTACTTTTTCTTTAAACTGAAAAATAGCCTTATGAAAAAAAATCAACGTTGTCTTTATTTGCCAAATTTGATTGAGAGTCAGTGAAAACACTGTTACAGCCTGGCGTTTGGGAACTACTGCTCTTCAACTGTAGGTTGCAAGGACACAGATAAGTATAGGATGGAAATGTTATTTAAACATATGAGGAAGCAGGACTAATAACATGCATTTTTACTCAGGCAAGTTATTTACAAAGGTTAGATTCTACCAAATATTTGCAAAGCAGCTTTTCTTCTACCAGTCGCTTTCTCGGAAAACAAAATTGTAATTTTGTTAAAGAAAATTACATATGTACAATAGTACAAATTCAAATAAAAGTTAAAAGCTAATTTTAATGCCAGGCATCAAAATGAACAGCATGCATGAAGTTCCAAGGGCACGGTTGGCAATAAATTTTCTTCATTATAAAGGCAATGTTTTTCCAGTGGGTGGAAGCAGGTTTGGGCTAGCAGAATTTTCAGTAAATTAAAATACAGAAGCAGAAAGCAAATAGAGGAGCAATGCCAGAAAGGTCCTTTTCAGAAAGCATGTTTTGAGAGGCTGCACAAATTGATGTTTATTTATCTTGATGAATATATTCTCCTCTGGTGCACCCCACTTCCTCCCCTCTCCCCATCAATCAACATTCACCCATCATTTACTAAAATAAACTAATCTGTAGTAAACAATGAATCACAGTTGTATCATTAAGACTGAGGCCTCATCCCTAGAATATCAGCACTGCAAAACAATAAAACATGGTGACAATAAAACTGGTTCCAAAAAATTTACTGGAAGGCACTTTTTGTATGTTGAAAGATGGAGAGTTTTAGTTGAAACTCAGAAGCAAATTACTCAGACTCTCAGACTCAATGGTGCTATGTACATAATTCAATCAATATATATTGTTAATAGGCACTGTGGGACGTTCAAAAATGAAAAAGACACAATCCCAGCTCTCCAGGAACACAAGCATGGTGGTTAGAAATGATATGCTGTACTCCTTGGGGACCATGAAAGTGGGCCCAGTGTAGGCTACGCTGTAGGCAGATTAGTTCCAAACTGAGCACATCAACAAAGAAGGGCCACTAATAAAGTAAAATCGTGGCTGGAAGAGTTGCTCACACCTGTAATCCCAGCACTTTGGGAGACAAGGCAAGTGGATTGCTTGAGCCCAGGAGTTCAAGACCAGCCTGGGAAACACAGCAAAACTCCTTTTCTACAAAAATAAAAATAAAAATTAGCTAAGCATGGTGGCACATGCCTGTAATCTTAACTACGTGAGAGGCTGAGGTGAGAGGATTGCTTGAGCCCAGGAGGTCAAGGATGCAGTGAGCCGTGACATGCCTCTGCACTCCAGCCTGGGTGACAGAGCAAGACCCTATCTCTAAAATAAAATAAAATAAAATAAAACCATGAATTTTATCTAGAGTTTTATGCTCAGAAAACCTAGAAAGAAGTTATTTTGATTTCAGCATGTATATAAATTTTGCATCATATTTTAAAATATATTTTATTTTGAATTGTTCATGTGGGCAACAGTGTAGTCCCAAGGTGTCAGGCACCCTAAGGGTCTCGCCTGTGTCCAAGGGTGAATGTGGCTTTTCCTTCTGAGACCTGGTGGCATTTTGAAGAATTAAATATTTGTTTTCATAAAAATCTATCTAGGATAAGAATTGACTATGCATGTATAATGATTGTGAATCATTAGTTTTATACATAGGGTATTATCTTTACTCTGCATCTTTACAGTGATTTATATACTATCGTACGCTGTCTGCTTCTATCTGTGAGCTTTGGATTTCACACTTTCCACCTTGATGATAAACAATGGAAAGCAGCAGGACATCCGTATTATAAGTCAGTCCTCCACACGCCATTTTCTACTGACGCTACTCATTTTTATAACACATTTAGTTGTGAGCTATCATGTTCACAATCATATCTATGATAAGCCAAGCAGTCACCTTGACTTCAACTTTGGCATATTACCATAAATTTCTTGTGTAATTGCCTTAAGAGAAATCGACTGTTGCATTTTTACTGTCCTAAGAGGAAACAGAAGGAAGGAAAAATCCGAAGTATTAAACAAAAGGCTTCTCTGTCCCTTCAGCAGCTAGTCTCCTGGGTAGGGATGTGGACACAATGGACCTGTATTTATTCACTAATATCAGGTTCTATCTCAGGACTAGCTAATTCAAGATCCCTAGGAGTAGACCCAGGCGTCACTATTTCTCAAAGCTCCTTGAGTGATTATTATGTGTAGCCAAGGTTGAGAATCAGCAATAGTGATGGTTCGCCTACCCCACCTACCCCTTCTGTCAAGTTGACGCTGATTCAGAAACAGATTGTTATGACTTTGCTTTGATAACACAGCCCAATATATTCCCCAAATCCATTAGGTTCGGTGTCAACATTTTTAAGGTTAATAATAATCACACAGGCCGAGCACGGTGGCTCATGCCTGTAATCTTTGGGAGGCCAAAACAAGCGGATCGCTTGAGGCCAGGAGTTTGAGACCAGCCTGGCTAACATGGCGAAAACCCATCTCTACTAAAAATACAAAAATTAGCTGGCCATGGCAGTGCACGTCTGTACCCCCAGCTATTCTGGAGGCTGAGGAAAGAGAATCGCTTGAACCCAGGAGGTTGTAGTGAGCCAAGATCTTGCCACTGCACTCCAGCCTGGGTGACAGAGTGGGACCTTGTCTCAATAAATAAATAAATAAATAGAAAAATATATATTATATATATTTTATATATATATAATGGAATTCTATTTAGCCTTAAAAAAGAAGGAACTCCTATCATTTGTAACAACATGGATGAACCTGAAGGATATTATGTTCAGTGAAATATGCCAGGCACAGAAAGACAAATACTACATAATCTCACTTATATGTGGATTCTTAAAAAGCCAAACTCATAGAAACAGAAAGTAAAATAGTGGTTGCCAGAGGCTCAACAGGAGTGTGGGGGATTAGGGAGATGTTAGTCCAAGACACATAATTTTAGTTAGAAAAGAGAAGTAAGTTCAAGAGATCTATTATACACCATTGTGACTACAGTTAATAACAATATATTGTATACTTGAAAATTGCTAAGAGTATTTTAAGTGTTCTTAACCACAAAAAAAAAGTTGATAAGTATGTGAGTGTCTTAATCCATTTGTGCTGCTACAAATGAATACCTGAGGCTGGGTAATTTATAAAGAAAAGGTTTTTGATTTACAGTTGTGCAGACTGAACATGAAAGCATGGTGTCAGCCTCTGCTTCTGGTGAGGGCTTCAGGTTGCCACTCGCAGTGAAAGGTGAAAAGGAGCCAGTGTTTGCAGAGATCACATGGTGAGACAAGAAACAGGAAGGGTGGGGAGATGCCAGGCCCCATTTAATAACCAGCTCTCACAGGAGCTCACAGAGGGAGAACTCACTCATTATTGCAAGGATGGCACCAAGATATTCACAAGGGATCTGCCCCCATTACCCAAACACCTCACATTAGGCCCCACCTCCAATGTTGGGGATCACATTTCAACATGCAATTTGCAGGGGTCAAACATCTAAACTATAGCAGTGAGGTAATACGTATGTTAATTAGCTTGGTTTAGCTATCCCACAGTGTATACAGCGTATATCAAAACATCAAGCTGTACAGCATAAATGTATATAATTTTTATCAATTTAAAAAATGCTTTTTAACTGCCCTAGGGCAACTAGTGTGAGATATCTCTGGTGTTAAAGATACTTAAAATAATTAATAAAAGCTAACGCAAATGCATAAGCAATCATTTTAAAAGAACAAATAGTCTCCCTCCTCCATAACTGGCCGACGGAAACCTTCACTCAACAGCCACTTAGTGAGTACATCAGGCAAGCTCCCTCTGTCTTCTCCCCTTTCCACCCTGATTGAGCAGGCACTGTCTGTCCTACCCTCTGATGTTTTTTCAAGGCTGTTACCTTTGGCTGCAGCTGCCCAGTTTTGCAACCTTTCAACAATCAAGTGAAAAATAAACATCTCCAAGGTTAAAGTTATTCTACTTAGCAATAAGCCCTGAGCAAGTGAAGTCAAGAAAATTCCACAAATATATCTTATATGCTCACTATCTGCAAACATTACTTGTTGCTGTGGAAGATATAAAAGCAGGTAAAGTAGTACATCTTGTTCCCTCAACTTTACTGTTAGTGGAAGTGACGAGTTGACCTCAAAGAAGGCTTTGGTGTTATGAACCTCAGGAACTGTAGAAATTAAGACTCCATCAGCAGAAACAAAATGATGGTAAACAGGGTTAGTTTCCATGGAAAATATTTTGGATACCTTAGATTTCCAGCCCCGGAAGGAAGTTAGGGATAGAACTACAGATATGGGAGTTTTGCCAAATACCTTGTTTGCCTCTTCAGATCTACTCTCCAACATTTTCTGCTCTGCTATCCACTCCAGAAGACTGATCTGAACAAATATGGATCATGGTACCCTTGGACTTCCCTTTGGGTTCTACCAGCAGGTGATTGGAGGCAGGGAGGTACAGTGAGATCACTGTTTATTCCCCAGGTTCCCTTCCTGTGAGATTGTCTCACGCTGGCCACATCCCTTGCAGAAGGCCTCCATGCACACCCCTCTCTCCTTCTGGATTCCAGTCACCCCTCCCAGCCCTGATCCTTCAGGCTAAATCATATTTTCCCCCAAAATAGTGGGGAATGCAGAAAAAGAAGAATCACCAGAGATAAGACCACTTGGGAATCCTTTGTAGAAAAGAGGAAAAAGAAGCCACAGCAAAGGAGCCAGCTGAAAGAGAGAACTAGAAAGTAAATGAAAGATCAAATGATGTAGACATAAGTCAGTCCCCATCCTGGCCCAGCCATTGAAAAATATGTGATAATAACAGTCATGAGAAGGTGAGTGAAAATGAAGGTGGCTATTTTGAGGTTGTATGCTTGGATCTACGTCCTTCCAAACCAAACCTACTCTTCTTCCCCTTAAGTTAGCATTGAGAAGACTCAGTGGCTGAGCGCACCCCTCCATCATCAGCCACCACCACCACCCACCCCCAAGCACACTGGTCAACCACCCTCCATCTTGCCGTCCACCATGCTATAGTGGCCCTGACTCTGCTTTTGGATTGAAGGGCTTTTTCCCCAGCTGCTGACAGATGAACGTTCTCAGTGGACAGTCCTCTACAGAATTTTCCAGGCAGTCATCATTACTGAACTATTGCTAGGTCAGTTAGAGAATGCTTCGATTTTCTTTTTATGTGATGGTTCTGTCTACAAGTAAATTTTTTAATCAAAGTGCATGAGATTTAGTAGAGGTTGATGCTCCAAAGTTACATTAAAGCATGTATTTTCTAGTTTTGTACTAAGCTATACAACAGGAATGTGAGCTTTCATTGCTGTAAATTTTTAACTAGAAAGGTAAAGTGATTCATTTATGGAATATTTGATGTCAATCTATGTCTTCATAAAAGGAGCATTTCTATTTTTAATCCAGATAACTTCTGCACCTGTCAAAGACCCAATATCCCTAAAAAGTCTCCCTATTTTTTTAAGATAAACCCTGCTCTAATAGTAACACATGGTAAAACTTTGGCTTCTATGACATTGACATGCCACCAATGACATTAGACAAAAAGTAATCAGAAGTTTTAAAAGTGTTAATTTATATATTTTTTCTTAAATAATTCATGCATGATTTAACCTGAAACTCATAACCACTTACTTATCAAGTGCCTCCTCTGAGCCAGGAAGCACCCTAGGCATTTTATATTCACATATGCATTTATCAAAAAATATTTATTCTTAATTATCATGAAAACACTTTGAGGTTAGTAATTTTCCATTGTTCACATATTCATACTCTCAGCTAATATTTACTGACCCCATACTCCATGTAAGACTCTATGCTAGGAGCTAGATACACAAGGCAAATAATAGCATATGCAATCACACAATTTAGTGTACAGCTGTGATAATTGTTAGAAAGAAAAACTGTATCTTGCTGAGAGATGAAGAAAATAAGAGTCTGAGAGATTAAGGAATGTTCCGGCATCCTGCCTCCTTTGGTGCATGATAAGGAGTTCATAACATCATAGTTGCGCTGAGCATCCCCAGCTGCCTGGCCCTCACCAGTAGCAGCCTGTTGTCCCCTCTATGAGAGGATACCACCACCCCCCAAGTTTTAGAACAATCCTTGCATACTGAGAATCCTAGAAGCACATTATAGTAACCTTCTCAAAGCAATCATTACTTCATGGCTCACATTATAGTAGCATGTGTCCGTGTCAATGTATTCATCTTTGTAGCCTCACCTAGCAGCATTTATCTAAAGAAATTTTTGTTGGTAGAAAGAAAGAAGAGAGACAGAAGGAGAGAGAGGGAGAAGAAAAAGGGAATACCAAACATGCCACTGTTTTGAGAATCGCCTTTTTTGTGTGATGGGGGAGTGGGGCAGGCAGTCTGCACTATCCCCTGGAGTCTTTGGAAGGGGCAATCCACAGATATGGGCAGTGGGGACCAGGGAGGGCACAGCACCCCCATGGCCACCAGACTGTGACCATTGTACAAGACTCGGGAGGGGCAGCGGAGCTGGGCAGATGGTGTCCGAAGCCCCCACTGGCCAGTCCCCCTGACATTCAAGTATTCTTCAAGAACAATTATAAGCAAACTAGGGGAAAAATGTAGCATAAAAATAAAGATAGTAATTTTTCAAAAAATATCAACTAAACATTTTAAAAATTAGTATTTCTATTCTTAAATTAACATATAAGTAATATGCAATAGGCAGTGGTATGACTACCGATTATATCTACACAGATATATTCCTCCATTATACATCAACATCTCTCTAACAAGCATGTGAGAAAAATGTAATAATCAGGTTGATTTTGTAAATGTTCCACCAGTTTCCAAAAATAAAATTTACTCTTCCCATTTTTAGCTTTGCTGGGTAAGTTACAAATCTCATTTACTAGTTTAATAGGAATTTTTGTTTGAAATGGCTACGCAGCAACTTGCCTAATCTGGCCACAGCACTGAACAGACATGTGGCCAGGGCTGAATTATGAATTGTGCAAAACATGTGTGCTTCACTGGGCACCTGTTATAAAGCTCCCTGCCACATCCCAGACCTGGCAAATGGGATGAACCAAATCATGGCTTCTGCAAGCATGGTGACATATAGTGCATCTCATTAGAGTAGTATGATATATGGAGCATTGCACTTGTTCCCAATACATAAAACATTAAATTATGATGAATTCCACTAAAAAATAGAAAAAAATAATCAGTACTTCCTCTGAGTGGCTCAAGTTCCTGATTGTTTAATGTGAATGTTTCCTATGCATAAGCTGCAAAACAATAACTACAAGTCCTCTTACAGATGAAGACAGGAAACGATCAGCAGGAGATTCTCTCACTTTCTGGTTTTATAGAATTTCTTGGTTACTCTCTTGGTGAGGAATAACAGAATAATAATCATTGAATTACTTTGACCCACATCCATTTGAAACTACAGGTTATAAAACTGTATCAGGCTGTGAAGACCTTGCCATCTGTTCTAATCACTCATGACAGAATTTTTTAATGTAATTATAAAATTGTTACCCTAATGAATAGTTCAATATTTGGTTATAAATTTTTTTCTAACAAAATATTATTTAAAATATAGCAATTCTGTAACTTTCATAATTCCGTTACATTTGTTTGAGCCTTTATTTCTGAATCAGGTTTTGGTTTAATAGCAGAAAAATTAGGCTTCAGAATGTTTTAAAAAAAAAAAAACAAGAACAAACAATAGCCACAACAAAAATTTCCCATTACATCCTATAAGCTCTTCTTAGACTACTCCAACTATTGATCCCATCAAGCTTGGAACACAGCAGCTCAACCCAGAAGGTCCCTCGCTGGTGCTCTGTGGAGGCTGACCTCAGCTCTGTGAGGGGAAAAGGGATCTCTGTACAGGACACCTGGGTAGAAAAGGAAATGTCTTTCTCCCTCCAAAGAAGTCTTTTCTTCTTTAGTTTCTTCCTAGAGAACCCTTGTAGGAGTGCTAATCTACTGGCAATGGCTGCCAGGAACACAGTGTTGAGGGTTCTGAAGATCTATCTTAGTTTGGAGGGAAAGAGGGCTGTAATTAATTATTCCTTTCCTCCTTGGTCATGAAATGCCAAGAATTTTCCAAATATAAGTTATCTCCATCCTGTTGGTTCTGACCTTTTCCAGAATAGCTTTTCTGTCCTTTGATGACTTAACCATCTGAGGTGACACATTGTCATCTTAGCTGCTAAAATCACTTGTGAAAGAAGTTTATCCATTCCCTTAATCCTCACTCTTGAAGTTTTCTTTGGGGTTCATAACCCCCACAAAAAAAAAAAAAAAGCTTCCCATTAATTGCTATGACCTTCAAAAGTGGGGTAAAATCTAGTAATATCTCTTAATTAGGATAAATTTCATTAAAGCTGAGGGAATCCATCAACAGTTTAAAGAACGTAAGAAAGGGAAATATACATTACATTCACATACTTATTTCAATCCTCATAATCATTCTTCAAAGAAGTTATTATCCTCATTTTACAGTTGAAGAAACAGAGGCTCAGAGATGTTGAGTAAATTCTTTAAGATATCAAAGCTAAAATATGAGCATAAGCCTGTCAGTCCCCAAAATTGTAGATGGTTGATGAGTTATGTGCAAGATTTGGGGAATATTCTTGGCAGTCCTATAGCACATGGAAGCCAATTTATACTAGTACTAATTGTGGTAGTACAAGTTTAATAGGACTCCTTTTACTTCTCCAGATAAACTAAATGCTTTCTCCTTAGGTCTTTTCACATTTATCTTTTCACTCTTCACTGTAAGTCACCCTTCCTCTAGAAAGCTGTTCCGAAGTTTCCAAGAATGTGCCCCTCTAGAATCCAGTAGTTCTCTCCATCACTGTTTTGATAATTGCCTTTGTATTCTTCACCATGCTATAAACTCCTTGAGGGCAAGTCTGTGTCTTCTTTACCCTTGAATCTTCATCTAAAACGATGCTTAGCCCACAGTAGGCACTCAGTATTTGTTGGCGGTACTATAATTTAAAAAGCAGGTAAGGCAGTGCCTTAATCTCAGTATCCCACTGTGCAAAATTAGTTCCATTTTTGCCATCATTAATAATAAAGTGGTTAATGATTCCTGAAGATGAAAATTGAAGGCAGCTGCATAGTTAATAATTTAATGAATGATCCAAACCTCTTTTCAGTATTTAGGGCTTTTGGGGGTTCTTATAGTTATCTAAAAGAAAGTAAGTATGGGTCAAGCTCATTAAGCCTTAGGAGAATTAATTGGTATCATGAGTTCCATAATATTATGGGAGCTAAGTCTGCCTAGCTCTAAAATGACCCTTTATAATAAGAAAAGAGAAAGGTCTCTTTTCCTAATCCCATATTTCCATTTCCTCTAGTTCCAACTCTCTTCCAACACAATATCCAAGCCAGCTTCCTATTATGAGGAGTTGGGAGAAACAGATGTAATCAATGTAATCATCTTGCAAATTCACTCACAATAAGCTCCACTATCAGCAAAAATATAGTGCATGTTGTTTCTAACTGATATGATCTCCTTCATAATCTCCCATGTGCTAGGGAATGGTCTAATCCAGGAGTCCCCAACCCAGTACTAGTCCCTGGCCTGTTAGGAACCGGGTGGCCTAGCAGGAGGTGAGTAGTAGGTAAACGAGCATTACCACCTGAGTTCCACCTCCTGTCATATCAGCAGTGGAATTAGATTCTCATCGAAGCACAAACCCTATTGTGAACTGCACATGTGAGAGACCTAGGTTGCATGTCCCTTTTAAGAATCTAATGCCTGATGATCTGAGGTAGAACAGTTTCGTCTGGAAACCATCCCTTCCACTGCCATACCTCACTGCCCCCCCCCCAACCCTCTGAGCTTAGAAAACTTGTCTTCCACAAAGTGGTCCCTGTTGCCAAAATGTTTGGGGACCACTAGATTACACTCTAATCCCATTTGACATATCATCCAATCTAATAAATAAAACAATCCTTTATTAGGTATCATTTATCTTGAGGGTAAAAGATAAATGGTGCTTGGTCTATTTTCATTCTGCCCTTTCCCTTGATTACACATGCCAAGTTGACATCTGGGTTCACAGTAGTTGTTAAGTGAATGAGTAAATGAATGACCTCACCCTCTTGTTGACCCCCAGGTCCTTGCAGGTTCCAGGCTGGCCTGACATACATATTGGATGTGTTGACTGGTCCATCCGTGAGCATTCTACTGGTATCCACTGCTGGTATTTGCAGCTGTAAATCTGTGGACTGTTCTTCCTTGAGTTGGCCAGGGCCTGGTGGAACATTACTGCTGACTCAGTGTATTAAACACCTGTCTAGCTTCTGTAGACTTGATGCATTGACATCTGCCCTGTATGCATATTCCAGACACACCTTGTTCTGGACAGCCTGATAATATGACTGAATCTCCCTGCCTTGGCCTCCCGCTTCCTTCATTGCCCTTCCCCACCTAGGGAGGAGGAATCTTCCTCCCAGGGTGGGCAGAGTGGGAGGGAGGTGAGAATTCAAATAAAAAATGATCAAGCCAGAGTCACATCCGCAACCACCTCCTTTATCAGGTTCTTATACTCTGAGACACCACAAACCTTACCTAATCATCACAGGGCCAGATACCAGACATCCAGGGACAGCTTCCATGCTCCAGAGCTTGCCTAAATTATTCAAACTAGCCAATCCTAAGCCTGCTTACCCTGCCTTGCTTGTTCCTTCCCACAGAAACCACAATTCCTCCAGTTCCTCTCTCCCTTGCCTCCTGGCCAAGCCCATTGCTCACCCATGTGCCCCTACCACAGTATAGCATGCATCCTTCTCTTGGGAACTTCACAAACTATCTTTTCAATGACATCTGTCTCCTGATCTGTTGGTCTTACTATACCTTAAATGTTCTATTAACACACTGCATTTTAAAACACTCAACTTCCTTCCTCTCAGCTTTCAGTGGCTACAACCCCATTCTAAATCTCTCATGCATCCTTCATGTTGTCCCCTAGGTTTGGGTGCTCTACCCTCAGCTTCTGTCATGGGGTCACCTTGACCCTACAAGGCTGTGGAGTTGCCCAAGGCAGGTTTTCTGACTCTCAATCAATCTCTATGCCATACCAGAATCCAGAGAGGCTGGGGAGCCAGACTCAGATACTCTGACTCCCTCACTCTGTGAGACTGCCAGTAATTCTTGCCAGGCACCCTTCATGAGATCCAAATAAGGTGAGTATATCCCCTCTAACTTCAGTACTCCACAGTTTTTTTAAAACATCATTTGTGCTTTGGATCAAAGCCTGGAGCAAGGAGCTACCTTCATTGTCTTGCCTTCTTTCTATGTCTCCTTCTCACCATCCCTGAGGGCCAGGAGGGGACGCCCTTCTCGTCCTACTTTCTCTTCTACTACTGTCCTAAATAACTCTGTGTTCAAGTTCACCAAGCCTGGCTGTGGATATGTTAAAGAGGGAGACAGAAACTTAAATATATTTTATTTTTCCTCTTTCTTTTTTTCTTTCTCTCTCTCTCCATCTAGCTTTCTCGTGTATTGTACTATTCTCTCTTGCCAAGGCAGCATTAGCTTAGTTGTCTTAGACTAAAACTGGAAAGGAGCAAGACAAAGATACTTTACATAGAAGATTTATATTAATGATTTTAATATTTGCAAATTATTATCCCTTTATATCAGCTTGTGATTACAACTTTCTATCTTAACTCAAACATATATGTTCTGAAATCATTAACCCCTTTTATTTTTTCCTCAAGAGCTCAAAGCAGCAAATATTACTCTTCAGAAATGAAATTCCAATCCCCTGTTAAGTACAAAAAGCTAACAAAATAAATGCCCCAAGTTATGAAGAACTTATATAAGCTAAATGGAAAGTGGGAAATATTCTGTAAAAAGGGAGCATAGGTCATTAGTGGGTGTTTCTGTTGATTAGAAAGAAAAGCCAGACACATTACTAACATTACATGATCCTAGAGCAACTCCGATTTAGACCCCCAAGCTACAGAAGGAGCCTAGGAAAACTCCACTAATTCTGACTTATGCTATCCTCAAAAATAACATTAGTATTTTGTCCCACTTTATAGCTGAGCCATTGTAATAGGGAAGACAGTCTCAAAGGCCAGTATAGGAAAGTTATTATTTAAATGACATCTTTAATTTTCTGAAAATCTAGTATATTCTTACTCCTCCCAAATATATTCAGATCTGTACTGAGAGCTTTTTCACACATTACAATCTAGTTATCACTTTCACATTTTTTTCCTGCTAAGAATTGCCTAGAAAATAGATTAGCCAGACTGTAGGTGTGAAAACATAGAAAATGTGAGAAAAGTGAGATTTAATATTAAAGTCAAGCAGTGAAGTTTTTCCTCCATTCTGTGAGAAAGGGAGGGAGACAGAGAGAGAGAGTGTGTGTGTATGTGTGTGCAAGTGTGCCCCCTGCATACATGGGAGGCTACATATAGGCTAGAACCCTATATGTAGGTTCTTAGTCTTCCTTGACATGTGAGGAAAAACAATAAGGGTTTTCAGTTAAAAAAAAAAAAAAACAAGATGAAGAAGAAGATTTGCAATAAGAAGTTAGTTTGGATGCATAGCAAAAATGCTGCAGTGAAATATCATGATATGTTAACAGGGTACATGATGGGAGTTAGTTGCAGATTGTGTTTCTATTGACTTTACTTTCCAAATTTTCTGCCATATTCTACTAAAGTATGCATTTTTTGGCCAGGTGTGGTGGTTCATGGCTGTAATCCCAGCACTTTGGGAGGCCCAGGCAGGTGGATAACTTGAAGTCAGGAGTTCAAGATCAGCCTGGCCAACATGGTGAAATCCAGTCTCTACTAAAAATACAAAAAAAATTAGCCTGGCATGGTGGCACACAGCTGTAATCCCAGTGACTCGGAAGGTTGAGGCAAGAGAACAGCCTGAACCCGGGAGGCAGAGGTTGCAGTGAGTCGAGATCATGTCATTGCACTCCAGCCTGGGTGATGGGGTGAGAGACTCCATCTAAAAAAAAAAAAAAAAAAAAAAAAAAAAAAAAAAAAAAAAGAAGATTTTTTTAGAAAACCTCTTGGAGAAGTTTCAGAATGAAAGCTCCCACTGAAGTTTTCAAATACTGATTTAGGTTTTTTGAAGCCAGTATCGGTAGAGCAACTTAAGGTTAAGGCTGTATTAGCTTTTTAGGATTAGTTTCTAAAAGCAAGATACGTAATATCACTCACACCAAATAATAAACTTCAGGTTTGAAGCTCATGAGGAGTCATGAAATTAAAGGGTCAGAACTAGTATTTTTTAAAATAAATGAAATAGAATATCAAACATAGTCCTTTTAATAAAGGTATCACTTTGTATAAAATATATGTGTGTTTGCATATATGTGAATGTAAATGTACAGGCATATATATTCATTTATATATTTCATGGGTTGAGAAGTCAAATATATTTCTTACTCTGGTTTTCATATGTCTTTCAAAAACTTTGGAAAATGTTACCCTAAAATATCTGTCATAAGACTTTATCTATAGCAAATGCAGCAGACACATACACACACATGCCTACAACTAACTAAAACTGTCTACCTCCTTAGATTTTTTCTCTGGAGAAGATGGCATTTTAGTTAACAAAGCACTTCCGCACACCATTTGCTTAGAGAAATATGAGCTTCTGAAAAGTTGGAAACAAGAATGAAATTTCTCTGCATAATGAAGAAGTAGTATAGAATCCCCAGGTCCCAACACTAAAATGGAAGGAGGGGTTTCGAAGAAAGGGGGAGGGGGGAGGAGAGTAATGTTGTAGTAGGGAGGAATCTACAGAGAAAGGCTACTAATAACAGAAAAGGAGTAAGCAAAGACGGTGTATTTCATGCTCACATTCAAAATTAACATCTTCTGTGGCCGTATGCTCTGACATGTTGTTCTATAGTGTAACTGCCTCTGTGACTCCAAAACTATCAGTAAAGTCAGCTCCAGACACAGCCTTGAGTAGACAGTATTTCCAAGTTTAAAGAACTAACTTAGGAATAGGCATGAGGCATCCTTTTCTCAATATCTAGAGGGCCTGATTCTTGGGTTTCATAGTCATGCAAATATTTGTTGAGTGGAAAAGAAAATAAGAAAGAAAGTAATTGTTCCAGCATTCTGTGATCTGGCACCCCAGCTGGAGGGGCCAGTGTCTATGATTCCACCAGTAGTGAAATCCAGAAGTATCTTTCCTGGCCTCTGATTGCCACTTGGGGGAAATCTTTTCAAGATAACTTGCAGCACAGATTCAAAACACAAAAGCCATAACCTAATAACACACAAATTACTTCTAGCCAACTACCTCCTTTTCCATCCAGCCTCCTGACCCATTCTGAACAGTGCAGAGCCCCCTGCACACCTCATAAGATGCTAGGTGCTCCATGAGGCTAATTCTCATTCTGAGATATGGCTCAGAGGTTGGCTCCTTATTTCAGTGAAGAATGGCAATGAAAGTACAACACCTTTTGCATTTACACACAGATACAACCTGATGTATAATGAGAAATAATAGAATCATAAATGCCAACTGCATTTTTAAAATCCTAACTTATTCAACCAGCACATAAAAGAACATGAATAGCAAACTTCCCATTATTTGGAAACTTCATTTTCAGCAGCTGCCACCTCTTTCTCCAACCTTCCCCTCGACTTCAACCCTACAAACTCTAACAGTTACAAGTAGCAGCCTAAAAATGAATCGGTTTCATCTCCTTTCACTTCCAGTTCCATCATGTGAAGAAATTGAGGGAAAGATGCAAAATAGTTGGAAGGCAAAAGAGTAAAAATTAGAGAGAAAACGGCCAAGGACTTCAATATTCAAACTGTGAGATCAATCCTAGAGTAATCAGGAATTTAATGTGACTTTCACAGGCTGGAAAGCAAGCTAAAATAATGTAGGGGCAAGTAAATCCAAGTTAAGTTTGTTTTTATGCTTGAAAGTGAAGTGCACTATTGTGTTCAAAGACTGCTAAATGACGCAGTAGATATAAACAAGGCAGTTCCCATCCCCAAGGAGTACTAGAGTACACAGTGGCATGAAACATGAACATGAAAATATAATAATCAATGCTAAAAAAAATTATCAATGATGTTTTTCAGATAAGCATTTTTAAACTTCAGAGGGCGTAGGAGGCTTTACAGAGAAAGTAGAATCTGATCTGGTAAGTGAAACATGAATAGACAAGTTTTCAAATCTTTTGAGTTGCCACCTACCTTTCTGCTGGATGCCTGATACTTATATGGTCACGCGGCTCTCATGACACTGTACTGACATCCCACACAATCCTTTTACTTTGCTCTAAACCTCCCATCCCTTAACTGGTGCATATCAGTTTGATCTGTTATGGTATTCCTTTCTAACAATTGTATAAATGAGAGAAGATGAAAGAAGAGGAGCAAAATTCAGCAGTAGTGGAGAGTTAAACATGAGCTAGTCTGTAAATGGAGGTAAATGAGAGGGACATAGATGTTGGATGAGGGGTTGATAGAAGACAGAACCAGAGGAGAAAGTGACACTCAGCGGCTAGGGCTGCAGATGAACACAGAGCTGTTGGCAGCTAGAAGCAAGAGCAGTGTCACACTGCTGCCTGCACTGCATTCGCTCTTACAATCCACCTTCCATGGAGGTGAAGGACTTTGTGCCTGAAGCTAAGGCCAGGGTTCATAGAGACAAAAGTGGTCCTGAATCCCTCCTCTGCCATTTGCTAAATAAAGTTGTATTAGGCTATTCTTGTGTTGCTATAAAGAAATACCTAAAACTAGGTAATTTATAAAGAAACAAGGTTTAATTGGCTCATGGTTCTGTGGGCTGTACAGGAAGCATGGTGCTTGCATCTGCTTCTAGTGAGGGCCTAAGGGAACTTACAATCATGGTGGAAGGCAAAGGGGAACCAGTGCATCACGTGGCAAGAGCAGGAGCATGAGAGCGAGGGGGCAGGTGCCACACACTTTTCAACAACCAGATCCTGCATGAACTCAGAAAAAGAGCTCACTTATCACCAAGGGGACGGTGCTAAACCATTCCTGAGGGATCCACTCCATGATCCAATCACCTCCCACCAGGCCCTGCCTCCAACATTGGTAATCACATTTTAACATGAGATTTGGAAGAAACGAATTCCAAACCATGTCAAAAGCCATAGCTAGCTCTGCATTTGCTTCAGGTTCAGAGTCTAATCTCCAAGGCTTGCTGACCTTCTCCTTCTAACTGTTGCTTCCCCTTCCTCTCTGTTAATTGTTCCCTTCCTCTGTTATCCAGTCATTTGGTCCACTAGTGCAACAGTTGGAATATCCCCCCCAAAACGCATGTTGAAACATAAGTCCCAATGTGGCAGTATTGAGAGGTAGGGATCCTTAAGTGGTGACCGGATCATGACGGTTCTACCCTTATTAACGGGTTAGTGGATTAATAGGTTGTTGTGGGAGTGGAACTGGTGGTTTTATAAGATGAAGACGACCGATGTGAGCTAGCATGTTAGCATGCTCCGCCCCCTCACCATGAGATACCCTGTGCCACCTCAGGACACCGCAAGTTCCCACCAGCCGGAAGGTTCTCACCAGATGTGCCTCCTCAACCTTGGACTTCCCAGACTCTGTAACTGTAAGAAATAAATTCATTTTCTTTTTAAATTACACAGTTTCAGGTATTCTGTCATAAGCAACAGAAAACCGACTGAGACAACTATCCTCTCTCTAACTTGACTTTATTGAAGACACTACTGTCTGTGGTGCCTTTATGTCCCCTCCCCAGAGAACTGTAGGCTGAAAGCTGGAAGCAGAAGCATAGAATTTGAGTGAAGAAATGGACCTTAGTGATCATCTGGTACACAACCTTAGTCTGCAAACAAAGAATTTGAGGCCGTAATAGGTCAAACATCTGCCCAAAGTCACCCAAGTACAGAACTACCAGCTCCCAGCCCAGTGTTCTTTCACTGTATCACTCATCCCCCACGTCATGTGAAGCACGTTGCGGAATTCAAGCCCAAACTGAGCCAGGACTAAGGAAGACAAAATCCAAATCCAAGAGGACAGTAGGGGCTGATCTCATCTCGCAGAGAGGTCTGTCTGCCCTCCCCATCCAAGAGTGTAATACTGTGCTTAATAAACTTTTGCAGCTTTGCTTTGTTAAGGAAAAAAAAAGGACAGTAGGGTCATTTCTAAAAGCAGAATGCTAATTATGAAAACATGAAGTGTTGATTTTGACACGGTAGAATGCTCAGGATTTGCATCAACACGGGAAGAAGCGGAATGACTGGCGCAGGCCTCTCCACCACATAAAACAGGCGCAGAGCGCCATCTGCTGGCTATCTGGCCTTCAGGCCACCTGCCGCAATTGAGAATGACGGATATGCTTTAAGCTTATTTCTTGTTGGTCATATCCCAAACACACACGAAAATTTACAACATTGCTTATCTTGCTTTTTTCCTTTTTAATATATCATAATATTTCTTTATTAATAATACGTATTTGATCATTCCTTTTTAAATCTAAGCCTCGAAAATAATTGTACTGTGAAAATGTCCAAGTATACACAAAAGCAGCGAGAATGGTACAATAGAACCCTCACTTACCCTTCTGTCATATTTTTAAATTGTCAGAATTTTGCCACATTTGCTTCTCTATCTCCTATTTTTCTTCCTTGAATAATTAAGACAAATCCAAAGTATCATATATGCCTTCAATCTTTAGTATGAATCTCTCTTAAAAATAGACACTTATTTTATAAACACAATATCATTATTACAGCTAACAATTCAATAACAATTATGTGTTATTATCTAATGCCTAGTCAATAATTATATTTCCCTGGATGTCGCCAAATATTTTGTATCATCAATTTGTTCAAATCAATATCAAAACAAATTGATTCAATTAAATGTAATTTAAAATCCATGAATTCAATTTAAAATCTAATTCAATTTCAAATACGTGAATTTATTTGCATCTAATGGAAAAAGAGAAAGCCTACCATCAGAAACAATAAAGGGAGGGAAAGAAGGAAGCAACATTTTTATCATGTATTAAAGTAGCCCACAAACGCCTTAATCTGAAATTTGGTAACTAAAAGAAAAGAGTTAAATATATATTCTCCCTTTGATGAATAAACCGTACTTCAGTGTAAAAATAGCCGTATTTCATGAAAGGCGTTGTTTTTTTTTACAGAAGAACTCCACCTAACTTAAGTGAAAGGAATGATAATGTTAGAACAACTTCATTTTGCAACTCCTACTAAACCCAAAGAGGTGATGATCTTCAATAAATGAAACTCTTTTAGATAAAAGCTGATGAGGAACTTGACAGAAGAGGACTCATCCTATCATCATGTGCTCCCACTTGAACATGTGATGCAAAACCAACATCACTAAAGGTTTGTCTGTGTGATTTCTGTATTGAGATTATGTGCTATAATCTATTTTAGCTCTTTTAGGAGTTTATTTTTCAATTTTATGCCTACACCTCTATTTCTTATTTTAAAACATTATAAAGTTTCTGTTGACTCCCTACTATAAATTATTCCTCTTAATGGGGTATTTCCTTCCCATGTCTATCTCCTGCTTTGGCTAATTGTCATTTTCGTTCTTCCAGTGAATACCTTGATGACATTAAGTAAAATGCAGAACATTTTTTTGTAGGCAATACCTACTGAATTCATCTAAGAGTGAGAAATTAGCATACTCACACTTCGTCTTCCTCTCATTGGGTATATGTTGTCTTTTTTAAGGTTTTTACTTTTGCTTATTACTTTTCACAATATTTGCCTTTTGCAGTTGTATCTCTCACCATTGTTTAGCCTACATTTAAATGAATTCGACATATGTGAGCAATCCTGTTAACATTCGTCATTTATTGGGTATGCTATTCCTGAGAAAAACTCCAACAACTGACTTTCACCTTCATAAGTTACTTACTTTATCTAAACGCCTGAAAAATGCTTTATTTAGCCTTGAAATTCAATACCTTAATAAGGATATGTCTCCTTATTTATTTTCTTCAATCCATTTTTTCTAGAATAGATTTGCATTTCCAGATTCAATTATTCCATTGTTCAAATTATCTTCTATGTCATCTTTGAACATATTGTCTGTTAGATTTGTTGGGGTTTTTAATTCACTGTTGGTTTGATTTTGTCTACCACTCATATCTATTATTTTCTCAATTAATTTCTTAATCTCTTTGTCTTTTTCCCTGTACAGTCACTGCAATTGTCTTAAACCTTTCTTCTGGATCATTCATCCAAGTTTTAGCTATGTCTGTTCAGTTTCTTGCTCTTTTACTTCATTTTATTTGTTAATTCAGCAATGGTATTAAATTTTTAGTACTTGATCTGTTTCCTTAGCTCAGCAAATCCTTTTTTCTCACAACTGCTGTTTTAGTATCTCATCTTTAAATTATTGTGTAATAACATGTTTGTATTTAGTAAACTCTTAGGAAATCTCTAGTAAACATCCTTAGGAACATTTCTTACTGGGTGTTCACTTCTGGATAGATTTTTCATCTGTGTTTTATATTTGCTACTTCAGTACTTACTTGGTGAGGGGGATAAAGGGGCTGTTCTGCAGTATATTTGCATAGGAGCCAGGCATGATATTTTATCATCTTGCTTTTGAATAGGAAAGACAGCTTGGATTTAGTGTAGGTAATTCCTTGTGATTCCTTTCCACTTTTCTCATATCTGTGTGTTTTGTCCTGTAACTATTGTAGAGTTGGAGTTCCTAAAGCTGAGAACTTGGATAAGGGAGAAGAATCACGGCTGTTGGCAGCTCTATTGCGACGCTGGCCTTTACCCTCTCCTTTGTTTCCTAGCCTAACATCTGTGTCCACAATTCCACCATCCTATCTTACTGCATCTTCAGATGTACTTGGACTTCAGAGGCACTATGAGGCCTGAACCGGGGAGTCAGCCCTTCCTGCTTCGTCTCCAGGAGCTGCTGTGACTCCAGGAGCTGCTGTGACTCCCCAAAGCAGAAAGTGCATAATATAGAACATGAAATATGTTTCCAAGGTAAAAACATTTTACTTGACTCTCAGGGAGTCTTTTCCCCATCTCCTACATCCTCAGAAACGTAGTTATATCTTGTCTTTATTGGGCCTCTATTTGGCTAAATTTTAAATTTTTTATAATGAAAAACTAAAAACACATTCAAAGATAGAGAAACTAGTATAAATAACCCCATGGATGTATCACCTGACTTTAATAATTACTAATAAACACACGGCCATTCTTGCTTCATATATGTCCCCATCTACCCACTCACTCCCACCCTCACCCCTGCCCCATCTCTCACACCAAGAAATGAAGTTACTCCCAGACCTCAGATCACTTCATTTTTCAACCTATTGTTTATGATCCTGACATTCTTCTCTTGTCCAGCCAGTAATGGTCTCCAATATGGTGAACTCAAGTGGCTATTCTCTCTCTAGTGGGTCATGGAAATGACTGAAAGGAATTCTGCCTTTGTGGAACGTTTTGCTTCCTTTGTGGAATAAGGGCTTCCTACACCCTCCCTTCTGCCTGTTTTCAAGCTGGGGGTTATTAGTGAGGCTCCAGAATTTTGTTCATTTTTTTTCTTATAATGGTTTGGAGAAAGGTGAGTTGGAAACTTCGTGGAAGATTGCTAATTCTCAGAAACTCTGATCTTACTCTTTCACAGCCACCAGCCAGTTCCTCCTTTTTCCTGCCATTGGTAGGTAGGTAGGGTTGTCAGATAAAATACAGGACACTCATGCAATATTTGGGACTTAATTATACTCCCAAAATTGTCATTTATCTGAAATTCGAACTTTATTCTGTATTTTTATTTGCTAAATCCGGAAACCTTAGTTATTGGGGTACTTTTTCTGGCTTCATTTTTGTGCGTTTGCTTGGTTGATGGGTTGATGTGCTTATGTATTGTTTCAGTGTCTGAGTTTGCTGAAAGGAAGATTTTTGTGGTCAAGTTTTACTCTGCCATCTTAAACTAGTAAGTCTAACATTTCCTTCAACATTAAAATTACTCATTTGATATTTATATATGTTTAATTTCATTCCTTGCTTAATATGTCAAATATGCTTAAGAGAAGCATTTGCACAATTTGGGGGTATTTTTCTCTTCGCTAGAAATTTAATCAACGTTTAGGTATATTAAGCAAATCTAAATAAATAATGTCTCATCTTGTAGCCAATGCATCAGCAACATAGTAGATAATTTTAAATTTGTTTCTATTTTTATTACTTTTAGTCAAATATATTCCTAAAGTTCCTCACCACCTAAAGTTTCATTTAGTCTAGGAGTCCCTTCCCATAGAATTCTCCAATTTGAGCTCAGAAATTTCTTCCTGTTACAGCGTGAGATCTTGACTAATAAATAATTATGGAAAGGGTAGTGGCAACCCTTCTTTGGGGCTGTTTATCTCAGTGTACATGGACTGCTAATGGACGAAGAGCTCCCTATATGGTGTTGTACACTCTTTATTGTGTGTTGTGGAAGCTGTTAGTAGTCTTAGGTGGGCATTTAAACTAAATTGGCCCAAGTAGACTGACAAGAATAATTTTTATTCAGTGGTGGTCACTGATTTCCTCTGTTTCCTGCTATGTGACTTGGAGAGCCTTACTACCAACAGGCATCTTACAATCCGGAGGAAAGTCATTCTAAGGACAAAACGAGAGGAGAAAGAGCAGAAAGAACCACCACGAGACACAGCCAGAGGCCAAGTCAGCCAGTATGTGGAGCTTGTCTCTGAACTTCATGTTACGTAGATGAACAATTTCCTGAGTGTTTAAGCTTCCTTTGCCTTATGGTTTCTGTTACCTTTAGGCAAAGCATTCTATCTGATATAACTCCTCTTACATTTCTCCACAAAATGTGACTTTGTGTGACTTCCACTTGCACAGTGGGCCACCACTGAGAACTCCCCTGGGGTGGGTGTGGCCCGGGAAAGCCCATCTGTGGCCACTCACAATCCTAAAAAGCTGGCGTACCACCCACTGCACACCTCACCACCTCTCCCCTCTGGCAGGAGACTTAGCTCTGTCCACGAAGTCCTATAAGCTACCTCAGACTCATTGTTCGCTGTCTGGGCACAACCGTCCTGGCTGTCTGGAAGAATGACAACCCCACCTTGGAAAATTCCTCACCCTGGAAAATTCACCTGCAATTTCTGGACTAAAGAGACCTGCTGAGAGTCACTCTCCAGTTGATCAGGGAGGTCTCACAGCTAGAATGTCCCCACTTATTTTAAAATGTAGCTGTCGTTTATGTAAGTACATTTTAATTTCTTGCAACCTTACTATGGTTGCTACTACTGTTACTACTGATAATAATAACCTCTGTAATACAAAGAGCCGAGGCTTATCTTTACAGATGATAAATAAGAATTGAAGATGCGGAGTCACATAAATGGTGTTGAGAGGGTCTGTCTCAATCATATCAAAGCCAAAGGCAAATCGTTTCATAAATATTGGAAAACATGGGGAAGGTTGTCTTTCCATCCCTGCAGTGGTGATCTGTCTACCTGACTTGTCAAGTCTTAGATCCCATTTCTTGCCCCTGCAGACAACCTGGCAGAATGTCTTCTTGTCTACAGGAACGGTAAAATTCCCAGGAAAATGCTTTCATTTATCCAAAGTGTTAGGGCTGTCCAAAGCCTTACTTTGATCTTTATATTCTGCCTAATTCATTAGCTACCCCCAGGCTTCTTATCATGCCCCTTTGTTCACCGACAGGTAGGCAATGCCTGATCTACTTTGACAGTCACATTCATCAGCCTTTTATATCTTCCCTGACTGCAGAACTCTCATCAGGTCACCCACTAAGAAGGTCTTGCTATTAATAATAATTCATTCACTCAGCAAAACTGTTGAACAATTACTCTGTGCCTGGCAGGGTACCAGATACTGGAGTTACAAAATTAAACAAGGCATAGAATCTGCCCAGGTGGAGCATACATTCTTGAGAAAGCGAAAGGATAATTTAAAAGACAATTACAAGACAAGGTCAAAAGCATGCAGCCTTGCCTAAGAGAAAGAATAACTTTCTGTTACTTTTAAAACAAAGACAACACTGCTTAAACTAACATAAGACCTCACATACTCAGGCCCCAATCCCTACCTCTCCAGCTTCATTCCATTCCACAGCCAGCCCTCCTCAATTTCTCCATTTCAGTCTTGAATGGGTCCTACATTAGTGTCACCATCCCTCAACCACAAACACTTTGTACATAGGCCTGAAACCCTCTCTGCCCAGTCAACTTCTGTGCTTCCTTCAGAACCCAACAAAGGGATGTTTTCTTAAAAAAGTCTTTCTTGGCTTCTACTTCGTAATTTTAGTTGAGTAAAATTTTTTTGAGTGTTTAGTTTTCTGTCTCCTCTACTAAACTGTGAGCTCCAGGGATTAAATTTGTTTTTGCCTTTTGTTTTGTTTTGTTTTGTTTATTCCCTGTATTTAACACAATTTCCTTGTAGACAAAGTAGACAACTAATAAATATATATTGAACAAGTAAGATAATGGATTAATGGAAGATAGCTGATATCAAGTTGAAATCTGAAGGACACTAGGATGTACAACAGCAAAAAGAGGGGGTGGGCATTCCTTCGTTGTTGCATTGACCTCTTCTTTCTTTGCTAACTTTCTCAGTTTAGCTAAGAAGAATTTGAAGAGGTAGCTTTCTTCAACCTAAACTCATAGAAGCCATCTGGGAAAAAAAATGTTGAAGTTATACTGTCAGACCTGACCGAGACATGCTGAGCAATAAATGCAAAGTTTAGGGGGAAGAGGAGAGGAATCCTTGCTAATGGTTGCAGCATCTCCCCTTTGTGCTGGTAGAAAGTCCGAACATGTCAACTCTGATCATTCTGATCATGCTCGATTTGCATTTTATAAAGTAAAACACCATCAGCTGCTTCTTAAAGTTTTTATCTCCAGTCTCTTTGGGATCATAATTTTGTTTACAGACTGCATCAGTGATGAATTTTGTGTGGCACATCCTGGAATCTGGTTTATGGACAAAGAAAGTATGTTACTAGAGGCTCAAAGAAAAACCTGCACAGAATATCTGGTCCTTCAGTGAGCTCATCTTTCTCCCAGTTATAGAAAAGTGACTGTTCCCTCCCTGTAAAAAAGCATACTACAAGCACTAAAACATCTCACTTTTGACATACAAATTTTGATACTGAGCCACCTCTCCACAACCACATTTTGTCCCCAAGACCCACAGAAGAACTAACAATCCAACTGTCACAATTGTGAGAAAGGATGTATTGATGTTGTAGGCCACTAGGGTTCGAGGTGGTTTGTTATACAGCGATAGATGACTGACAAAAATGTTTGTTTGCTTGCTTTTCAAATCTCATTACATTTGTTAGAACCTCCAGAGCAATGTGAATAGTGACAGCAGGCAATTGGTAATGTCCATCAGATTCTGAAATGTATAAATTCTTAGACCCAGAAACCTGGAATCTATTTTACAAAAGTACTTGCACATATGTATAAAGATATGAGCATAAATATTCCTTCTTCATGATTTATGTAAATAAATAACTGGAAACAATCTAAATGACTAGTATGAGGAGATTGGCTAAATTATATATATATATATTACACTTTATACTCATTGATGAAATATTAGAAAATTATCATTGAAGTCAAGAGGGAAAAGGTTCCTGCTATCACCATTCAATATTATTTTGAAGATTCTAGCCAATGTAATAACATTAAATAAATAAATTATATTTATAAACAACAAAAGGATGAGGCAAAACTGTCATTATTGCAAATGATATATATTAAGAAAATCCAATGCAATCAGCTGAAAAGCTGTTAGAAATAATAAGTATTACAGAAGAATGGAAATCATAACAAACAGTCTCTCAGACCACAATGCGAGTAAATTAGAACTCAGGAATAAGAAACTTATTCAAAACCTCACAACTACATGGAAACTGAACAACCTGCTCGACTATTGGGTATATTAGGAAATTAAGGCAGAAATAAATAAGTTCTTTGAAACCAATGAGAGCAAAGACACAATGTATCACAATCTCTGAAACACAGCTAAAGCAGTGTATAGAGGGAAATTTATAGCACTAAATGCCCACAGGAGAAAGCAGGAAAGATCTAAAATCAACATCCTAACATCACAATTAAAAGAACTAGAGAAGCAGGAGCAAACAAATTCAAAAGCTAGCAGAAGACAGGAAATAACAAAGATCAGAGTAGAACGGACATGAAAAACCCCTCAAAAAATTGATGAATCCAGGAGCTGGTTTTTTGAAAAGGTTAACAAAAGAGATTGAATGCTAATCCTGAGTGGTATTACCTAGGTTTTCTTCTAGGGTTTTTATGGTTTTAGGTCATATGTTTAAGTCTTTAATCCATCTTGAGTTAATTTTTGTATAAGGTGTAAGAAAGGGGTCCAGTTTCAGTTTTCTGCATATGGCTAGCCAGTTTTCCCAACACGATTTATTAAATAGGGAATCCTTTCCCCATCGCTTGTTTTTGTCAGGTTTGTCATAGATCAGATGGTTGTAGATGTGTAGATGTGTGGCGTTATTTCTGAGGCCTCTGTTCTGTTCCATTGATCTATATATCTGTTTTGGTACCAGTACCCTGGTGTTTTGGTTACCATAGCCTTGTAGTATAATTTGAAGTCAGGTAGCATGATGCCTCCAGAGGTGTTTATAGTATTCTCTGATGATAGTCTGTATTTCTGTGGTATAAGTGGTGATCCCCTGTATCATTTTTTATTGTGTCTATTTTATTCTTCTCTCTTTTCTTTTTTATTACCTGGGCTAGTGGTCTATTTTGTTATTCTTGTCAAAAAAAAAAAAAAACACACAACTCCTGGATTCATTGATTTTTTGAAGGGTTTTTCATGTCTCTGTCTCCTTCTGGTCTGCTCTGATCTTAGTTATTTCTTGTCTTCTGCTAGCTTTTTAATTTGTTTGCTCCTGCTTCTCTAGTTCTTTTAATTGTGATGTTAGTGTGTTGATTTTGGATCATTCCCACTTTCTCCTGTGGGCATTTAGTGCTGTAAATTTCCCTCTACACACTGCTTTAGCTGTGTCCCAGAAATTCTGGTACGTTGTGTCTTTGTTCTCATTGGTTTCAAAGAACATCTTTATTTCTGCCTTAATTTTTTTATTTACCCAGTAGTCATTCAGGAGCAGGTCGTTCAGTTTCCATGTAGTTGTGTGGTTTTGAGTGAGTTTCTTAATGCTGAGTTCTAATTTGTTTGCACTGTGGTCTGAGAGACTGTTATGATTTCCATTCTTTTGCATTTTCCGAGGAGTGGTTTACTTCCAATTATGTGGTCAATTTTAGAATACGTGGTATGTGGTGCTGAGAAGAACATATATTCCGTTGATTTGGGGTGGAGAGTTCTGTAGATGTCTATTAGGTCTGCTTGGTCCAGAGCTGAGCTCAAGTCTGGAATATCCTTTTTAATTTTCTGTCTCGTTGATCTGTCCAATATTAACAATGTGGTGTTAAAGTCTCCCACTATTATTGTGTAGGAGTCTAAGTCTCTTTGTAGGTCTCTAAGAACTTCCCTTATGAATCTGGGTGCTTTTGTATTGGGTGCATACATATTTAGGATCATTAGCTCTGCTTGTTGCATTGATTCCTTTACTATTATGTAACGCACTTCTTTGTCTTTTTCGATTTTTGTTGCTTTAAAGTCTGTTTTATCAGAGACTAGGATTGCAACCCTTGCTTTTTTGTTTTTGTTTGGTTTGGTTTTTGGTTTTTGTTTTTGTTTTTGTTTTCGTTTTGGCTTTCCATTTGCTTAGCAAATACTTCTCCATCCCTTTATTTTGAGCCTATTTGTGTCTCTGCACGTGAGATGGGTTTCTTGAGCACAGCACACCAATGGGTCTTGACTCTATCCAATTTGCCAGTCTGTGTCTTTTAATTAGGGCATTTAACCTATTTACATTTAAGGTTAATATTGTTATGTGTGAATTTGATCCTGTCATCATGATGCTAGCTGGTTATTTTTCACATTAATTGATGCAGTTTCTTCATAGTGTGGTTGGTCTTTATATTTTGGTGTGTTTTTGCAGTGGCTGGAACCAGTTTTTCCTTTCCCTATTTAGTGCTTCCCTCAGGAGTTCTTGTAAGGCAGTCCTGGTGGTGACAAAAATCCCTCAGCATTTGGTTGTCTGTAAAGGATTTTATTTCTCCTTCACTTATGAAACTTAGTTTGGATGGATATGAAGTTCTGGGTTGAAAATTCTTTTCTTTAAGAATGTTGAATATTGGCCCCCACTCTCTTCTGGCTTATAGGGTTTCTGCAGAGAGATCACTGTTAGTCTGATGGGCTTCCCTTTGTGGGTAACCCGTCCTTTCTCTCTGGCTCCCCTTAATATTTTTTCCTTCATTTTAACCTTGGTGAATCTGATGATTATGTGTGTTGGGGTTGCTCTTCTCGAGGAGTATCTTTGTGGTGTTCTCTGTATTTCCTGAATTTGAATGTTGGCCTGTCTTGCTAGATTGGGGAAGTTCTCCTGGATAATATCCTAAAATGTGTTTTCCACCTTCGTTCCATTCTCCCCATCACTTTCAGGTACACCAATCAGTTATAGGTTTGGTCTTTTCATATAGTCCTGTATTTCTTGGAGCCTTGTTTGTTCCTTTTCATTCTTTTTTCTCTGATCTTGTCTTCACAGTTTATTTCAATTTGATCTTCAACTTAAGTTGATATCCTTTCTTTCACTTGATCATTTTGGCTATTGATACTTGTGTATGCCTCATGAAGTCTTGTGCTGTGTTTATCAGCTCCATCAGGTCATTTATGTTCATCTCTAAACTGGTTATTCTAGTTAGCAGTTCCTGTAACCTT